>NC_081843.1:56470325-56770325 GCF_963259705.1 Myotis daubentonii
TATTTGGAGTAGCATTAGCATACCCCCCCCCCAAATGCTATTAGCTTATGATGATGGAGATTTCTCATTCACTTTGTAGTTCAACTCAGATATTCCTGTCCAGAGAGTCACTGTCTTCCACATGGTGTGATTCAGAGACCCAGGATCTATCTACAGTGGGGCCTTGACTTACAAGTGTCCCAACTAATGAGTTTTTCGAGATACGAGCCATCTCTTGGCCAATTTTTTGCTTTGAGTTGCGAGCTAAAATTCGGGTTACAAGGCAGCTTCAGATACCCCACTGCTAGTTGGTGCAGTGAACATCACAGTGAATGCCACAACATCAGCCCAGCATCATGTGTCTCACTCATTCACTTTTGATTTGACATATGAGTAATTTGAGTTATGAGCTCTGTCACAGAACAAATTAAACTTGTAAGTCAAGGCCCCACTGTATCTTGAATGTCTTCTATCCCCCAAGGCTTTGTAGTCCTCCGTACCCAGCTGGTAGGAAAAGAAAGAATAAGAAAAGGACATACCTATTTTCTAAAAGGTTTACCCTAGTGGTGACACACATTACTTCCTCCACTATTCCATTGCATTTTGCTTGACTACTACCACGTAAGAATTTGTTGCCATCATCATTTCTCCAAGTTTCTTACTTCATAAAAATTATTCTTTTGGCCCATTTCCCATCAGGAAATTAAGAACACAGGCAGTGAAGACTGAGCAGGACAGTGAGGAAAAGGTAAGTGGAGCTCACTTACGGATTCTATGAATTAAATCATCGGTGCTCTAACATCAGTACAATTGTGTGAAAAAGAGTTAGATGCTTCTAGTCCTACAATTTTACTCTCATGGCCTTTAACTTATTGAGTAAACTTGGGAAAAGAGCTGTACTCTTTGGGCCTGTTTTTGTAGTTAAAAATAAGGAATTGCACTAAGGACAACCTCATAAAACCATTCTTGGAGATTAAATTACTACAGAAGCCTGCATTAATCACTAACCTACATGGTTTTGCGAAAGGTAAATGTAAGGTTTCTTTTATTCTTCTTGAAATATTAAAAATAACTAAAAGACTTTATTATTCATAGTACTCCTACCACTACAACTGTTATTACTACAATTTAGTTAAATGGACCTTTTATTGAGTGATCACTATATGCTATACATCCTGCTAAGTGAAATATATTTAAATATCAAACTCAATCAACCAGAAGTAGCACAGCTGAGGCACAAACCCCAAGCCAACTTTGAAACTGTAACTAGTCATGGCTATAGTATACCAGATTCACAGACCACTGTGGGGAACCATTGAAAAGAAGAATTATCATTAGGTGATTCTATCATATCTATATATCTCTGAACTTGGACCGAAAAGAGAAAATTCACTGTGGCCCATGATACCACCAAGTGCCCTTCCTCCATTTGAACACTCTGTATCTCAGTTTCCTTATTTTTAAAATGAAGTTTTTATAGCTTCCCATAGATCCCTCAAAAACCAATTCAGCCACTGCTCCAATGTAATAAAAACAAACAAACAAACAAAAACCCCACCAACTTCTGAGAATTAACTATATGAACATAAGGTAATGAAGTCAACTCAATTATCCATGGTAAGAAATGACAAGGAAAAGTAGGACTAAATTAAACATACAGGTCTCCCCAAACCACATTTTTTGCTGTTCACCTAAGCTCTTCACTAGCACTAATAAGCTGCGAAATAGATTTGAATTTTATCACTTTTCCTCTCCACCCCCTACTCTTGTCTGGTGTAATGGGCAGTCAACCACCCTTTCAAGGGCAGGAAAAGCAGAGGCTGGGCTGTGCAATCAATAGACTGGGTAATTAGCCCCTGGGTAATTGAGAGGTAAATGTCTTATATTAACCTCACCCCATTACTCGCAGAATATGAATAAGCCACAGCAAGTTGGACACAAATATAAGAAATCAGAAGAAAAAAGAAAGGTGGTAAAGGAGCAGAGTCCTTGACCTTGGGGTGGTCGTCGCTCGTGAACGCTAATGACACAAAGCCAGACGACAACCGCAGCCTGACAGGGCAACTGCAAACATGACAAGAGGGTCCCCTAGAGCTGAGAGAGATGTTTCCTCTCAGCACCACATTATTTCTCTCCTTTCTTCCTACAACAAAAGACTCACTCTAGGCTTTGGCTGTGTTCCCAAAAGACTGGGTAATTAAACAGGTAAGATTTCCAAGGAGAAATAAATATTTTTCAGTTACTAGACACTGTCATTGGGCTTTGATTCAAATGTGCATAATTTTTAACAGGAAACATAATGAAAGGAATGTTTCACAAATTAATATAAAGCCCAAAGGCATACCTGGCACTCTCGTACATGAAATCATTGTCTTTCATAAGCCAGGAATGCCGACTGAGCACTCATCTTGGAAAATGCTTTTCTCCTTGTAGTAATCGCACTGGTTTTATGGAAGGAAAACTCAATTTGAAGGAAAATGCTTGTAAAATATGACCTAAGCCTATTTTTTTTTCTAGGTTTAAAGGCATTTTAAAATATAATGATATTGGTTTCAGCCTAATCAGTGAAAATAGTGCCTCTTCTTCAGAGGTTGAGAAGCTAAAGAGGAGGGTTAAATAGCATGCATATTCATAGAGGGACTAATTCAAATTAGAGGTTTGGATTTAAAATGCTGGGCTCTGAGCCCAGAAACCAAACTGCTATTCTCTAAAAATAATGTGAAACTCTGAAAGGTAAAATGGCTAAAGGAGCTGAAGAAATCTCCCCCCCCCCCAAATATAATTTTAACTATGCAAGTGAGAATGAATCAAGCACAAGTTGAACAACAATTTTAGGGTGTTGGAAAATGTCTGAGTCATCACCAAGAAGATTGAAATTTTTTTCTCCTTATAGTAGTGATAGGTTTAGGGTAATCATCCTACACTCTCTTGTTAGTTCCCCCAATAACAAAAAGTAAGGTAAAGGCGAAACTATGCATTGGGAGATATATTTAGCAAGGTCATAATTAATAGGAACCTGACTATAGGAAATTTGAAATCACGTTATAAAAAATACTAGAGGCCCAGTGCAGGTACCGTCCCTAGGCCTGGCCTGCAATCAAGACCATTCAGGTTCCCCGCCTCCCGGCCGGCCTCCCCACCTCCTCCTTCCCTGGTTCCCTCAGTGCCCCGCCACCACTGCTGGTGAACCGCAATGTTACATGCCTCCCCCTGGTGGTCAACGCACATCATAGCGAGCGATTGAACTCCCAGTCTCCTGGTCGAACTCCTGAGGGGACAATTTGCATATTAGACTTTTATTATATAGGATATTTTTGAATCTCATTTCATGCAAATATAAAATAATATGAACATCAAAAAATTAAACACATCAAGAATTGCTCAATTTCTAAGATTATAGTGAGCTTATTGATTTATAGATTCAACTTAAATTGGTAAATATTCCTACTATCTGAGCAATACTTTTTCATGTGTGCCCTAGCTTGTTTGGCTCAGTGGATAGAGCGTCAACCTGTGGACTGAAGCGTCCCAGGATTGATTCTGGTCAAGGGCACGTGCCTGGGTTGCGGGTTCGATCCCCAGTGGGGGACAATCCACGATTCTCTCTCATCATTGATGTTTCTATCTTTCTTGTGCTTAAACACATTTGTAAGTGATTTGGGGTGCATAGTATGTCATTATTTCAATGTTCATCATCAGAGTAATTTAAAATTGCTTTATAGTCTTTATTTTTCTAGTGATTAAGTAGCCATAATGGTGCTTAGTGCTAGCAAGAAAAATCTTTAAATCAATAATTTGGTAATAAAATTTAGAGGCAATAAAATATAAAGATAAAGACTGAACCTGTTATCAAGTCATTGCCTATTGGCTCCAAATGCATCCTTCATTGCCTGCTCCAGGAAAATAGAGAAGGACCCTTTACATATTTCTTTTGCTTGTTGGCATGGTGTTAAGCATTGTCAAGAGGATGCTGGAAGGACACTGCATGAGAAAATGGCTTTGCTTCCTGGTTCTGTTGTGCTCCTGGGCAGGCCCCTGCCACACAGGCTGCTTCTGCAGTCCCAGAAACCTGCATCTGAAGCCCAGCAGCTTCCTCAGCACCTGGCTCAGGTAGTCTTGCAGTGGGAAACTTCTCGTGCTTAAGGAACGTTCCCCAGCACTCTGAGACATGTATTTCTGGCAAGTTCTACAGGGAAGATTTATTGAGTTCTACCAGTGCAGCAAATGATTTCTCTGCCATCCAGTGAGCCACAGCCATGCCATCTCCATCAAGGTCTGCATTGCAGCCTTGGGAAGGGAACTCTTCCCTGGGTGCTCTGTCTCCTCCTGGGGTAAGGGCTGCTTTTTGTATCTACTAATACTGTATTCTTTACAATTTTCTTATTACTAGCAACCCCTAGTCACTATAATCCCCTGTTATAATTCTTTCTTATAACTTTCCTCATTCAAATCACTCAGATTCTTTCTTCTGAATGGATTACCGAACCACACTGTGATTTTCCATAACGTTAATATTAGAGAGATCACTGTGAATATTTTACAGAAAATGCTGAGAAAACAAAAAAAAATTAATATGCTACAAATTTGAATATTTCTGCATTTTCTTATTCTTCTAAGAAAATTTTCTTGAGTTATGGTAATTTTGAATTGTGCTAGGTCTTCGGGAACTCATCCCTCATATATTATTGTCCTATGTACACACACAAGCTTTCTAAAATGTTGTCCATGTTTTAATGCCAGCCAAAAGCTCACTAAGTCTGTAATTTATGTGCAAATATAACACTTTATAACTGCATTTACAAAATCACACACTGAGCAAAATTACAGAATGTTAAAAATATTTTGAAATTGAAATGAGGTGTGACTTTGTTATAGCAACATTCTTTTATGCATCTCCTTCCAGTACTTGTATCATGCTGATCCTATCTCCTCAGTCAAGTATCTTTTTCTTTGCACTAAAAAAGAGTCACAGGGGGAATAAACTACTCGGCAGAATGATTCAGCATCCAGCTTGCAGACCATTGTGAATATTTATAGAGCATTTGAGTGTTATTAGCCAAGTCTTTTTCTCAGAGCTCTGCTTTGTTTAATATGTGACCAGCATAATATCTGAGAACAGAAAACTCTGTGTATGTGGTGTGTATGTACATGAACACATATGTGCACACACTCAATTGGTGTAACTTGCCCATTGGCATTGTTCCTGTGGTGTTTTCAATCCCCTTCTCAGGCCCAGTTCTGGCTTTCGCTCTCATTTTAGGTATCTTGCAAAGTCTAGGAGTCCAACTTTCTCTCGAGGCATGAGAAATGGAAGCAGAGTTCACATTATAAAAGCAATGCAGGCTTCTTCAAGAGAAATCAGGAAAGTCACAAAACAAAAATCTATAACCAAGACCTCTAACTTAACTAGAGTCAAGTTCTTTTACGACCTTGTATTACACATACATATGTATGCATATTCATACCCATGTCATATTCTTCAAGGTCTTTTTCTAAATATGCAATATATGTATTTACTCTTTTGTAATAGATTTTCCCAACTAGTCCAGTTGTGTTGTACGTTATAGTTCAGTACTATAATATTTCAATATTGGAAAGAGTACAAGGTAAAATCAAATGACTAAAAGAGGAATATGAAATACAATTTTTTTTAATTCTGAAAAAAGCCTGTCACTAGGAATATTTATTTTCTAACAAAACACTGTATTGAGTAAACAAATTGCTTTTGGCTAAGTCCCTTTTGTTGAAGGAAAACAGCAGTGCTTGTAATAATTAGAATTATTAAAATGCAACCAAGAATGTATTACGTAGGTCCAGAAATATCAGAAATAGTGGTCAGGTCAAAAGTTTAAGGTTCATAAGATTGAGATTTAGAGTAGGAAACATCAAAGCAGATCAGGCCAGTGTCTCTCACTGAATTTTATATCTTATTTTAATGCCAAAAAAGAATTGAACTTCAAAAAGCAAGTAATTTAGTGAATTAAAAGTTTGCCATAGAATCAATATGTACTTCTTTTTTAAAAATATATATGTTTTTATTGATTTTTAGAAAGAGAGAAAGGGAGAGGAATACAGAGATAGAAACATCATCATTCAGCTGCCTCCTGCACACCCCCTACTGGGGATCGAGCCACAACGCAGGCATGTGTCCTGATCAGGAAGCAAACCCATGACCTCTTGGTTCCTGGGTTGATGCTCAACCACTGAGTGACACCAGCAGGGCTCAATATGTACTTTCTAAAGGGGTATGTATATGTGTGTGTATATGTCTAATGTGTAGAAAAAAGGCACTCTTGAAAATATCTTAAAGGTTGTTGTTTGTTACACAATCTTATCTCAGAAGATAAATTCTAAAATAGATAGTTTTCTTGCCAAGAAAACCAAAAGGATCAGATTTGTGTCACCATTATCTAAGAACAAGATGACATTCTACATTATCCCAACTTGAGAGGATAAAAGAATTTTCAAGTGTGTAATGATTTATTTTTTATAATTAACAAGTCACTTGTGGAAATATGTAATCCAAGTTAATAAATGGATTTTTTCTCTTTTTTAACTTATTGGGACAATATCTATATATATAAAAGCCTAAGCGACCATTAGACCAGTAGTTATGATGTGCAATGACCACCAGGGGGCAGATGCTCTGACCGGTAGGTTAGGTTGCTGCTGGGCCCCCATCAGCTCTGAATCTGGTTCACTCGCAACCCGGATCCAGAGGGGAGGGAGGAAGGAGCCCAATTCCTCTCGGACTTGGCCGTGGGTTAGCTTGCTGCTGGAGCACCAGATTCTCTTTCAATGTGCATGAATCTGTGCACCGGGCCACTAGTTGGTTAATAAAATTATATAGGTTTCAGGTACACAATTTTATAATGAATGTTTTTTTCAAAACCTATTGCTATCAGGAAGTAGAATCCTCTATCAAAATTAAATTATGAATTTAACAGCAGTAAATAAATTTACTTTACTAAAACTTGAGCCAGAAATAGAAAACACATCTTTTTATATTTTCCACTCACAAGAAATTTCCAATATGATTCCTAACGGATTTCAATACAAAATAAATTTTATTCTATCTTTAGTATTAATGTACCGGTACTAGTCTGATTGCCAATGTAAGACGTTAATCTAAACAATCACATATTGGAAAGTTCAATTCTTTTAAAATGAACCTGGAAAACTTCCCAGGTGATATATCTTCATAATAAATTGTATATAACTCAGAGGGTTAAACTGATCAAAGAGGTAAGGAAGAATTCATAACTAAACTTCTTCTTGGATGAACTATTTACCTAGGGAAATCTTTAAGTAGGGTTACTATGGCCTGTCGTGCCTACTGTCTGGCTGATTTAGAAGTGATGAGGCCATTACAGTTAATCTTACCATATCCTGACATTTAAACTCAGCAACTACCCTACCAAAGCACCCATATTATGAATGAGTAAATATCCAGACTCATTAGAACAGTGGTTCTCAGCCTTCCTACTGCCGCGACCCTTTAATACAGTTCCTCATGTTGTGGTGACCCCCAACCATAAAATTATTTTCATTGCTACTTCATAACTGTAATTTTGCTACTGTTATGAATCATAATGTAAATATCTGATATGCAGGGTGTACTTTCATTGTTACAAATTGAACATAATTAAAGCATAGTGATTAATCACAAAAGCAATATGTAATTATATATGTGTTTTCCGATGGTCTTAGGCAACCCCTGTGAAAGGGTTGTTCGACCTCCAAAGGGGTCGCGACCCACAGGTTGAGAACCACTGCATTAGAAAAATGGAGTTTTACTTTGGAAAGTGAATGCCTACTAGGTATTAAACAGAAACAAACTTTGTTACTAGATACTCAAACACATGCAAAATAAGATCTCTAACCTCTAGGAATTAAAAAATGTAATTAGAGAGAGAAGAAAAAAATGTGAAAAATACAAATAGAAACTTTTTTTTAAGAGATACCATCTAAACAGTAAACCCTTACCTATTTGTGTGAAGTAAACTATGGCTTCAAGCATAACCATGAATGTATTTTTAATTGCTATAATCAAAATTCGTCATATTTATTGAACTTTATCAGAATCCAAGTAAAATATTTTGCTGGTTTAAGAGGAAAAGGTCATTAGTAATTTCTGACTGTTTTCCTTTTTATAATACAAAATGTTGAGAATACCAAAACCTCAGAGACACTATCTTCTCAATCTAAATTGTAAACTATTGTTGGGATGAAAGTATTAAATAAGATGAATAGTACAAATCATCAAACACTCAATTATGAATAATTGAAATCTCAAATCCTGTGAACAAATGTGGAAACTCGGGCAATGTGGTTAAATCTCTGATATATAAATTGAAGAGGATCGTCTCAGGAAATAATTACTGAGTATATTCAGAATTATAAAGTATATACAGAATAAAGGAGTTAGGAATCTTCCAGAGATATTTTGGATGGTGGGAAGGTGTAAAACTTTATTTTTATAATTCACAAACACACAAAAATAACCATAAACATCACAATAATCTCAAAAAGTCCATTGATGATAAAAATATAACTGATTTAGGGTTAAATATCAGTAGGTAGTCCTCTGTTTCTCCCATTTGCAGCACCAATCTTTTTCCAGGGCAGACAACAGTTGAGGAAAAGAAGTTGCCCACCAATATTGGCTCTAAAGAGTTGAAACAAAAGTTAAAAAATACCCTTAATATTTGTTTTGCAATTAACAAAAGCGGAATTCCAGATTTTTCTGGCTTTGGAGAAATTGCTGTTTGATTCTTAAGTGTCCTGTGAGTCTGCCTTCACAGCTTCTCAAAGAAAAGTACAGACTTTTCCCACTTCAGAAGTCTGCCTTCCCCGGGATACATTTTGAATTGAACCATGGCTGACAGTTTTATTACAAATATGTTGCACTTGTAATTGTTACACCAAAGAAAGTGATTGAGAATTTTTGCAAAGTTATAAAATTGGACTTTAGTTCTATGGTGAATGAAGGAATAAATGTTAGCTTTAAAAATAATATCTTCAGAGATGTATATATCGAGATGAAAAGATTCAAATTTGATTTATTATTCACTTTGGGTATAGCACTTTCTGATCTGGAAAAAAAAAACTGTCTGAAATTATTTCACTTTACATTAAGTAGTGACAAATCACTACTTATAGATTTATTTCCAAAAGCTTCACTGTCCATGACATAAAATTGCTTGAAAGGGTTCTGTGTGTTGCTATTTTAACATCTCCCACCACACTATACAAATGCCAATCTGACCACTCTGCCTGCAGTGCTTTCACAAAGCAGCTTTCTTTAAAGGTTGCAGGTGATGTTATGTCTTCTAAGAATGTCAGCTCTCTTGACAGTTCTCCATGATGTCAACATAGTTGACACTAAAATTTAAGTAAACAAATTTAATTTGAGAGAGGAGCCTACTCATGAGTTATTTTTATGTTTGCTAATTGTTTTATACAGTGTTTTTATTTTTAACAAAAGCCATCCTGCTCCATTGGCATAGCTTTTAGCTTTCATTCCTTTATATTTACTTCTCACCAGGTAAAAGATACCTTTTTTAAACCCTTAAACCCTGGAGGGGAGATGTTTTGTTTAGAAATAGTCCTCAGTCCTAGCTGGGTAACAGGAGACTTTGTCACACTCTTCATTAGAAATCTTCATCCACAAAGGAGCAAACTTTAACAACCAAAGGGTCCACAATAGAGGACAAAGAAGATGTACTGCATATACACAATGGAATACTACGCAGTCATAAGAAAAGATGAAATACTAACATTTGCAATGACATGGATCGATCTTGAGAATATCATGCTAAGTGAAATAAGTCAGGCAGGAAAGGTTAAGAACCATATGATTTCACTCATTTGTGGGATATAAAACTGAAACTCGAGGACACAAACAGCAGTGTGGTGGTTTCCAGAGGGAAGAGAGTAGAGAGGTAAAGGGGGCCTAATACATGGTGACGGAAGATGATTGGACTTTGGGTGGTGGGCACACAGTGCAATACACAGATCTTGTATCATAGAAATCAACACTTGAAACCTATGTGATCCTACTAACCAATGCCATCCCAATGAATTTAATAATAATAAAAATTCTATGATAATTCACTTGTCGCTAGAAGGGATTCAATTTTTGTGACATTTAAAAAATTTTTTGGTTATTTCAATTTTAAAAAGTTGGAAAATATACTATAAACTTTAGTGTATTCTTACACATTCAAAGTTAATCTAATTAAGAAAAAAAAAAGTGTGGCCAGCCTTCAGATAATCAGTTGAGCAAATTACTCTACCTTTTTAAAAATTAAAAGTTACACAGATATTCAGTTCGTAATAAAACAAAATTCTAATGCAAATATGTGAGTTTTTATTTTATCCTACTGTTTGGAAAAGTTTACTTTCAATACTGGAATAACAGCACACAAACTGAGCTAATCAATGCTCTAAATTGCATTAAATATATATGCATTAATTTTTTCTCCCTCCTGACTTCTTCAATTTGCAGGTAACTCAATTATAAAATAGGTATTTATTCTGTGTTAAAAGAAACAAACTGAATTGTTACTAACTTGTATATTTTTAGTAAGAATTGGCATGACAGTTTGGTAATGTTTTTCACAATTATTTAACACCAACTAAAAGTAAACTTTAAAAACTCAAAATGTATCCCGCAAAGATACAGGAAAAAAATGTAATTTGTGAAGTTGACCAAGTTGTTGAAAATACATACCTATGCATAAGTAGTATTACATTATTACATTTTAAAAAAAAATCAAATGATACTATGCCAACATTTACTCTGGAGAAAACTACAGGCCAGAATAAGAAAATAATAACTATATTAAATGAGCTTACTGCTTTTCAGGCATTCTGCTGGTAGTCACTACCCATTTATCTAGCAAAATGAGTTATTAGTATAAACAGTGTGGATGAAAAAAAGGATTCTATGGAAAGTAACCTCACAGGGTGATCTGATCGTAATTCCTAACTGGGCAGGTCATGGTGGGGAGTCAAGTCCCAGACATATACAACTTCTTAATACAATCTTGTCTTTGCCTTAAGCACGCCCTGTCCATTGTTCTGTGCACTTAGGTTAACACACGGTTGAAATGCCCTCTTTCAGATTCCCCAAGAGAGCACGTCATCTTAACTATCCTGTAATTCCATCCCGTGTTGCTTCTCCCCACCTTCGTGTCATCTTCCTTACATCCCCTCCTTGATCTCAAAGGCATAAAAAGAAATTGCAAACTGTTATTTTCGAAAGCATTTATCGCAATCTGCGGAGATCTTGCTTCCAGGTGTATCCTCTTTTTGACTCAAATAAATGTTTATAAAAATTCTCTGCAGGTTTGAATGTTCTTACATCAACCACAGGGACCAGGACAGTTGGTTTAGTGCCTACAATGCAGTCAGTCTGCTGAGGTTGGAATCTCAAGGCTAATACTTGCTTATCTACATCATTTGGAAATTTACTGAATTTGTCTGTGCCTCAGTTTCCTCATATGTAAAATAGAAATAATATTACCTTCCTTATGGGCTTGGTAGTGTGGGGTTTAAATAATGTGAAAAATCCAAGTACCTAATAAGCCCTCAGGGCACATCAGAGAATTAAAAGTAACAAAGGTCATAGCTAAAAATCAACGTTGTCTTCAGTCCCTAAGCCAGTCATCTCACTACTCTCACATTTTTTTCATGGATCATTAATAACCTTAAAATATAAACCTCAGCTACTTAGATAATGCTACTAGCATTTTTAAAAATTATTATTATGCACATATGAAAATAGAAACCTTTAAAAAGTGAGATTACACTACCCTATAATTCTGTAACTTGTTTGTTTTGTGTCTTGGGCACCTTTTCACCTCAAAAGTTACAGAACTACTTAAAAAAATATGTACAGTGTAACAGGCTCTTTGCCTCCCATTAAAGATAAGTCAATTTGTGTCTGTGCTATACTTCAGACAACTTCTCTCCTTCTTTAGATCACTTCTCTACATGAAAGGCAGTAAACATCAAACAGTTTCTGAATTAAACTCCGCGTCCTGGAAGCTATATGGACGGTGTGGGTGTGTGTGTGGGGGGGCAGGGGGTGGGGGGAGGGGGGGTGTGCTATTTTTAAGGCCTGGGAAATCCAATGTGTCACTTTATATAACTGGGAGTACCATAAATACCGTTGACCTAAAGACTTCCCTTAAGTGATTTGCATATCCTTGCCTATACTTAGGGCCTATGATTACACAATAGGCCATCATGACAAGCCTGTAACTTCCCAAAGCATTCTTTCTTTCTTTTTTATTTTGGGACATTTAAAATTTTCTTTTCTCTTAAGACTATGGTATTAAGAGTAATTAAAACCCATATGTAACAAGCACCTATAAACATCTTGTTGTTTTTTTTAATTTTTTTAAAAAATATATATTTTATTGATTTTTTACAGAGAGGAAGGGAGGATAGAGAGTTGGAAACATCGATGAGAGAGAAACATTGATCAGCTGCCTCCTGCTCACTCCCTACTGGGTATGTACCTGCAACCAAGGTACATGCCCTTGACTGGAATCAAACCTGGGACCCTTCAGTCCACAGGCCAACGCTCTATCCAATGAGCCAAACTGGTTAAGGCAACATCTTGGTTTTAAAAATTATGAAGCAAAAATTATTGCCCAACTCTGAGGTCACTGACATTGCAGAACTACTTTTCCTCTTTGTAACAGGTTTATAGCACTACATCATATGATGTCTATGATCACTTTTAATAATTTTTGGTCATTAAATTTTTCTCCAGATTTTGGGGTGGGGGGTTGTTTTTGTCTTATTTGTTACTAAAACCTTATTGAAATAAATATTCATTTTCAAAAATCTTTGTGCGGTAGAAACCAAGATGGTGGCATAGGTAAACACCGGAAATTGCTGCCTCCCACAACAACCTCAAAAATATAAATAAAGACAAAATGGACATCATCCAGAACTACAGGAAAGCTGGCTAAGTGGAAATTCTACAACTAGAAGGAAAGAGAAAAGCACACTGAGACTCTGAGGAGGTACGGAAGTAAAGTGCAGAGGTACAGAGGCACACGTGGCAAGGGCTGGCAACTGAGGACGAGGACGCGGCTGTCTTTTTGAATAGGGAGGGAATCACAAGCCCCCAACTGTTCTGAACTCCAGTTCCAGGAAGTCTCTGGGGACCCAGACTTATACGGGGAGAAACTGGACTGTCTGGCAGCGGGCAGAACTAGGAACTCGAGGGCGGCTTTCTCTCAGAGGTGCTTGCAGCGACTACCGGGACACTGAGACGCATGGTCCCTTAGGGCAGGGCTGAGGATCAGCCATAGCTGCTTGCTCTGTCCTGTTGATTCCCTGAGACCCCACCCCACCCAAGCGGCGGCAGAGGCTTTTGCACATGAATGCCCTGGCCCTTTGCAATCTGAAAATTACCTAACAAACTACAGCTGGGCCAGTCAGACCCAGAACTTCCAAAAGAAAGCCCAAGGCCCCACAGCAGCTTGCATTGCTTCACAGCTGGGCCTCATCTGGGCACCTCCAAATCCCAAACAAGGAAGGGGAATCTGCAGATTTCTTCATAGCTCCTGCTGGGTAGCCTCAGGCAGAGGCTAAATTAGCACCTCCTTAGATCTAAGAGCCAGTGTACCCAGTGGTCAGAGTGGGACCATCCAGATTACAACTCCTCAGATCAACAAGGGACACACTCAGGGGGAAGACTCAGTGAGCACTAAAGCCCCACTGAAGCAAGTCTTGCCCCAGAAGGGTGTCTCCAGCACAAAAGTTCTCCCACCATAGACACAGCTGATTCTCACAGCCAGTTGGCCTGGAGGCCAATTCCTCCCCATGATATCAACAACAATCAAGGCTTAACTACAACAAGACTGTGCACAAAGCCCACAAAGGGGTGCACCAAGAGTGTCCACCTCAGGTAATTGGGGAGGCTGAGCCACTGGGCCCTATAGGACACCTAGCACACAAAGCCACTCTACCAATACAGGGAAGCATAAAAAATGCGAAGACAAAGAAATCGATCACAAATGACAGAAATGGAGGAAAGCAAATGACTGGATATAGAGTTCAAAACCACACTTTTAAGGTTTTTCAAGAACTTTCTAGAAACCACCGATAAATTTAGTGAGACCCTGGAGGATATGAAAAAAGAACAACTAGAAATTAAGCATACACTGACTGAAATAAAGAATAATACACAGAGATCCAAGAGCAGACAAAAGTATCCCAAGAATCAAGTCAAAGATTTGAAATACGAAGAAGCAAAAAATAACCAACCAGAAAAGCAAAAAAGAAAAAAGAATCCAAAAATATGAAGATAGTGTAAGGAGCCTCTGGGACAAGTTCAAGCGTACCAACATCCAAATTATAGGGGTGCCAGAAGAAGAGAGAGAGCAAGATATTGAAAACCTATTTGAAAAAATAATGACAGAAAACTTCCCCTACCTGGTGAAAGAAATAGACTTACAAGTCCAACATGCACAGAGAACCCCAAACAAAAGGAATCCAAAGAGGACCACACCAAGACACATCATAATTAAAATGCCACGAGCAAAAGACAAAGAGAGAATCTTAAAAGCAGTTACCTACAAGGGAGTAGCCATACGACTGTCAGCTGACTTCTCAACGGAAACTATGTGGGCCAGAAGGGAGTGGCAAGAAATATTCAAAGTGATGAATAGCAAGAACCTACAACCAAGATTACTTTATTCAGCAAAGCTATCATTCAGAATTGAAGGTCAGATAAAGAGCTTCACAGATAAGAAAAAGCTAAAGGAGTTCATCACCACCAAACCAGTATTATATGAAATGCTGTAAGGTATTCTTTAAGAAGAGAAAGAAGAAAAAGGTAAAGATAAAAATTATGAACAGCAAATACATATCTATCAACAAGTGAATCTAAAAATCAAGTGAATAAAAAATCTGATGAACAGAATAAACTGGTGAATATAATAGAACCAGGGGCATAAAAAAGGGAGTGGACTGACAATTCTTGGGGGGGAAAGGGGTGTGGGGGTGCAGGAAGATACTGGACAAAAATGGTACACCTATGAATGAGGACAGTGGGAGGGGTAAGGCCAGAGGGTGGGGTGGGAAATGGCTGGAAAAGAGCTATGGGGTAAAAAAGAGGAACAACTGTAATAATCTGAACAATAAAGATTTAATTAAAAAAAATCTTTGTGCACTGTCATTGACTAGATTTATGGAAATTTCTGATACAGATAAATTGATATCACTATATCAAAAGTTGTGTGCTTTTTATATTATGCTAGATACTGCCAAACTGTCCTTCAAAAAGTTATACCAATTCACATGCTCACCAACAGTGCATGAGAGTATCTATTTGCCCTCTCTCTTGACATTTTCAAAAATAATTTAAGAAAAGAAAATTCAAACCACATCTGCAAGTACAGTATGCAGTTACCTTCTTCTTTTTCTTTTAAATCCTCACTGGAGGATATTTTTTCCATTGATTTTTAGAGACAGTTGGAAGGGAAGGAGAGGAAGAGACAGAGAGAGAGAAATGTCAATGTGAAAGAGAGAAATCAATTGGTTGCCTCCTGAACATGCACTAACTACCAGGAAGGAACCTGCAACCCACGTACATCCCTTGATTGGGAATGGAACCTGCATTCTTTTGTTCCTCAGGACAATGCTCTACCATTGAGCCACACCAGCCAGAGCTGCAGGTTAGCTTCTTATGTATTTGTACTCTATTATAATTTTAAAAAGATTTGAGGTAGCTTATAATGTTAACCTATATGTACATGGGACCTTTCAATTTAAAATATAAATATTAATCCACAACAATAAAAAGAAGGACAAATATATCAGAAAGTTGGGAAAGATTTACTCCTGAATGCCTGGCACTCTTCTAGGCAACGGAGATATGTCAGAGAGTAAGACAGACAAGTTCCTTGTCTTCTGCAGCATATACTTTGGTAGAATAAATAAATTAAAATATAAGTAACTATGATTTCATCAGTTAGAACACCTAAGGTTTACTTTAAAGTGGGTCAGTCCTAAATAGAGAGATCATATGACGATACGTCTACATCAGAGAATGAGTCAAGTGAAAGCAATCAGCATGTTTTTTAATCACTAATTGAAAGAGGGGAAAACTCGATTACATGTCCATAGAAAGATGAGCTGCTTGACGATCCACATCTCTGGTAAAAAGGGAAAACAGACGGAGGGATATAGGTGGTTTATGGCAAATCAATCATTATATGTTTAAAAGGAAGTTCTCACATCCAAATGATGTGTCTGTCTTGTCATTTTCCAAAATTGACAGGACTCACTGATTCCTAATCATTTACTATATGCTGTGGGGAGACAGATGGAATTGAACCTCACATCCAGCCCTGGCCAGTTTGGCTCAATGGATAGAGTGTAGGCCCATGGACTGAAGGGTCCTGGGTTCCATTCTGGACAAGGGCATTTACCTCAGTTGCAGGCTCCATCCCTGTCCCTGGTCAGGGCGCATGTGGGAGGCAACCAATTGATATGTCTCTCTTTCTCTCCTCTTCCCTTCCACTTTCTCTAAAAATCAATGGAAAAACATCCTCCAGTGAGGATAATTAAATAAATCTCACGTCCAATGAAGTCAAAGTCATTAGAAAGCCAAAAAAAGTAGAAAACAATCAGATATACTAAATTTCCATAACTGATTAATACAAATAATTCCCCTATCTGTCAATGAAATTGTGTTCAGGCTTCTCAGAAGACCTACAAGTTTTTATTCCAAAGTAAAGGTATGAAAGTTAAGCCTGACTTCCTGAAAGTCAGTAACGAGGCAAGACAACCAGGGTATTTATGAGTCTCTTATACTGTCGTGCTTGAAACTGTAGAATGTTAAGCAGACTAGCGATTCACTAGAGAAATACTTCCAGTCATCTCAGGTTTGTTTACAACAACAAAGGAGAGACGGGGCTCATAGATCAGCGTGTCATAAAATGGAGACACTCCGCCAAGGGCAAATTCAGAACTCTGAATACAGAAAAAAGATACTGTGCCCATGGAGCACCCAGACATCGAAATCCAAGTGAGATGACAACAGTGTCAAAATTACAACTGCCACAAATAGTACAAGAAAGATCATAAAAAGAAACTTCATTCCACTGTTGTAATTAGAAATTAATGGAAAAATCTCAGCAAAACCTTTAGAATGAAAACATAGCCCAGGGAGATCCACCTAAAATGATTTACTGAGTTATCAAAGGACCTATACAAGCAACAACAGAGAAGATTTTTAAAAAGATGTATGTACAATTCTATGATGATAAATTTGAAAGCATCAATGAGATGTAGAAAGTATAGTTACAAAGTCTAGTTCAGTGAAAGCAGAAAGCACAAAGAAACCAAAAGCCATTAAAAAAATACAACTGGTAAAAATTATAGTGTCTCGCCAGAAAATTTTACCAGCAACTTCTTCCACATGATCAAAAAAAAAGTCATTGGTATATATGCCATAAAAGAATAAGAAAGAGCAACTTCGAATGGAAGGATCCTAAGAGTTTCTTAATGGTCTGCTATAGCTTTCTTATAAGAACCAATGTCCTAATGCAAATCCATCTGTGAAGGAATACCTCTCCCTAAGACTCTGTTAGCAGCAATATGGCCTTTTCCCTGGTTCTTTCTCAATTCCTTTCTAATCAGAATGGAACCTAACCAAAGAGGTGGTGGAGGAGATGGTTTGATGTTATGCTCTTTGATGTGCCAGGATGTACACCAATAGGATCAAGCCCCTGATTCTAACTTCGAAAAGCCTTATTTCCCTAAATGGTACCTGTGAGAGAAATCTGGGAAATAACTTTGGAAAGCAATTAGTTTGGTACAATTCAAAAAACAAAGGGAGAACAGGAAAGAAATTGTGCAAATGTGTGGCTTTTCAAAACTATACTGCCTTGAGAAAAGCATGGTCAAAAGTCTAGCCGAGAACGGTACTGGTACAAGAACAAGTTTGAAAATGTTCTGCTGTTCTATATTCACTTACAATTCTGTTATAGTATTAAGCTTCAATTGGATTAATATTATACATTTGACACATAAAATAACCTTAGAGGAAATTCACTTATGAATATAGATATGAATATGTCTAAATAAGATACAAGCAAATTGAATTCAAGCATGCATCTACCATGACCAGGTTGGTTTTAATTCAGGAATACAAATCATAGGAAATCTCTTTAACAGCAGTATGTTCAAATAAGAGAACACTTTTGACAACCTCAGTAGCCTCCCAAAAGACATGTGATAATATTCAATACTTATTCCTGATACATATTTTAAGAAATGAATAATTCACCATTATGTATCTTAAAGTAAGACCAAAATGAAAAGTTTCAGGAATCAGACTAGTATACTGCAATATTATTATACATTTTTCTAAATGTCCCAACAAATACAAAAATGTGAAACAGGAAGAAAAACATAGCAATTAGAAAGGAGGAAACAATATTCTCATTGGCATAATTTTATATTTAGAAAACCCCAAAGAATCTATTATAAATTTTTATAGTTAATAATGGAATTAAGTAGTATAGCCTCTTATAAGAAAAAAAGTAATAAAAGCAAATTTCAATTAGCCACTAAGAACTAAATTTTTAAAATTCCATTAATATAGCAAGCAAACTCTAGGTAGGATCTTCACGAAAAACATGAAATAATAAGATTTGAGTAACCATGAATCTTCCAAACTAAAATACTATGAATTTAATATCACTGCCTACAAAATTCACATGGGCTGTTTTTAAAGCTAACACAGTGAGCCCTGGCCGGGTGACTCAGTTGGTTGGAGCATCGTCTCATACACTAAAAAAGGTTCAGGCTTCAATTCCTAGTCAGGATACACATAGGTGGCATGATTTGGGTAGGCTTTTTCTGAACCCATTCAGTGTAGTCACCAAAAATAAATATCCTCCTAAAAGTATTTCAGTAGATATATGTGTATGGACATGTGCATTTTAGTTGTGCACGAGCCACAACATGTGAAATAATTCTCTTTGGGATAACAGATGCCACAATCATAGGCAACTTTAAATTTCTATGTTTAAATGACGTTTTCAACAATTCTATCCAAGCCTGATCGAAAGGGCTTACTGATCTAGGTCCTTTGAGAAGTAAAACTTTTCAAACAACACAAAGTAGGAAACTGGCATCACTAAGCTGGAGTTTCCACTGTGATGTTGCCTGTGTATGGCTTTATTCGGAGCCCTACAGAAAAGAACAGAAAGCAAGCGAGGAGCCTCTGAAGCCCCAGCTCTATGCTTCTTCAAGGCCGCAATCCTGTGAGCTATTCTTGTAATAGACTTTGATATAAAATAGTGAAAACACTGGATTATCCTAAGAATGTCATTTTAAAAGAAAGTATCTCTGGGACCATTTTTTTTTTCCTACTGCGACCCAGAAAGACCCACTTATCCATGGGCAAGCAAACCGAGAGTGTGAGAAGACCCGAAGATTGCTCAGCTCGAATGAAGGACCTGGAGCCACCATGTCCCATAGCAGAGCTAAGTCACAGTCCTTGTTTCCATAACCCAGGGATCTATCAGGGAAGGGGAGTTGAATGTGGAAAAAATCTAGAGCCATTTCACTATTCCAGCACTCCTGGGCTGCTTTTTTCACAACTAAACAGGGTAAGAATTATTTTCTACCACCAATTATTGATAAGCACCATAAAAGACAATTGGCCATAAAAACAACTTTTGAAAAATAGATGTTCTAATCAGAGGGGAGGTCTGGCCTACATTAGCTCCATTAATTTACAAGAGTTCTCTTCTGAAGCTGTGAGTAATGTGACATCTTAGTCACAGCCCCTGAAAATTCTCCAATTTAACCTCACTCAGTTACAATCACCGCCTTGGGCTATTTATTCCAATGCATTTTGCATTCAGTCCACAATGCTCCCACTCATCTTGGTCCCCACTCACCCATACTAAGCTGGCATCATTACTCCAACAATCATCTCCTGGACTTTTCTTTAATAGTCACTGCAAGCAAAGTGAGAACTGAGTACTGGTTTCTGGCTGGCCTTGGGTGTGACCGCAGAATGCTCCTCCACATTCCTGGGAAGCGACCGGGCAGCTTGAACTGATTTTTCAAGTCTGTCTTGTGCCCCATGTGGTCTATTTTGAATCTATCAGCTTAGGCCAAAGATGTGGGATCCATGCCCTTCAGTGAACACCCAATGCCAATTTGAGTCCATTTTCCTCCCCTGTTTTAGCCAAGCGTGGCTCCTGCCTCTAAACTCTCATTGTCTTTCCTTCTGTCACCACAGCTGGTTGCTCTCCTAGAGTTTTCTCTCCCCCACAGACTAGAAGTACAGGATTGATTTCTGCACTGGGAAGAAAGAATTTAATTGGTGAATAACAGTCACTTTTGTTCCTTTGCATTCAGGGAATTTATAAGCTATTTCAGTTTTTCGAAAAACAGGGCCTTCAGGCAAGAGTTGAATTTGAATCTGAGCATCAGCCATTTATCTACCCCAAGCACTCAGAACCCAATGAAATTGCGTCGTTACTTAGAAAGCCTTAATGGACACCCTGGGACCTGAACGCATTCTCTCTCACACATACATAAGCAGTCTGTCAACTTTCCAAAGAACAAAGACCCAATACAGCATCTCTCTACTTTCCTTCCAAGCTCTGTTCCTGCTCACTTAATTTTTGTGTATCCCAAAATAAATTATTTAAGGCATTTTCCCCACGAAAATTATAGCTAAACTAATGTTATAAAAAAACTCAAATATTTGTCAGTCTTCCTCAGGAACACACGAATTGAATTAAATGTTAATAGTTTGAAAAGAATAACTGTATTGTAGCCTACTGTGTCTTAAGATTCAAATAGCAAGCCCAGCCTGTACACGAAAGCAAATGAATAGAGGGTGACCTTAAAGGTCTTTCCTTCCTGCACGAATATCCATAAGTTGTGCACCAGCTCATTGCACATGTCTGCCACAGCCACAGGGCCACTTCAGTTCTGTGCTAGGGAACCGAACTATCTCCAACTTCCCTGTACACTGGCATTGAACCGAGCCATCTGTGAATACAATATATGGAAATGAGTTCAATGTCATAGGACATGTGTCTATTGAATGAAGTAATGGAAGGATTTATTTTGTCCATGGGGTGGAGGAAGGAGAAAACCCACACTGAAAATCTAATGGGAGAGAAAGTGAATAGTTTTGACTGTGCGATTGTTGATTCTGCCTTAGGCGGGCCTGTAGGATATGGGTTCCTGACTTGGTGCAGAAGAGATTTCACAACACAAGTCCAGGTGATTTTGATAGTACTGAAAGGAGTTTTTAGGGGTAAAATAGGCAGGTTTAGGGAGTTTTAAGAATAGGGGGTTCATGGGGGAGAACTGCAAACTTGGGGCAGGGAGCTGCCAAAAGGCATACATTCACAGAAGAAGGGAAGAGGAAGACAATCATTTCCAGAATGACTGCCTACACAGGCAAATGTGGGTCACATAGCAAGTGAGAAACAGCAGCACAGCCTTGCTGGGTGGCTCAGTAGTTGACTATTGACCCATGAACCAGGAGTTCATGGTTCCACTCTTGGTCAGGGCACATGCCTGGGTGGCAGCCTCTATCCCAGGGCATGCAGGAGGCAACCAATGGATGAATCCCTCTCATCATTGATGTTTCTATCTCTCTCTCTCTCTCTAAAATCAATAAAAACATATTTATAAAAAGAGAAAGAAAGCAAAAGAAACAGGAGCTCAAAAGAGAGAGAGTTTTTTGTCTCTAGATTATAACCAGGAGCTAAAGCAACTAATCCTTCAGGTTTTCATGTGCTTTCAGTGGCTCCCTCCACTCTCTCCCCCGAACCGACCAGTCAATTATCTTTTCCCAGGTTAGACTGACAGGCAAGCACCTTCCCTATGTCACCCTGACTTCACAGTGCATGCACCCATTCTCCCCTTTATGGGACCACTTCCCCAGTGATCTGCAGGGAATAGATTGGTAATTCCCTGGGAATAGTGAAGTTGCAGTTTCCTGGTCAAGTTGCCCAGATGACCATGCTTATAATGGCTGGCTTTCCCTTTGCTCTCTTTCTAGTATTAATATTAAAACCTAGGTAATTATGATGATAATTACCCTCTGGTTGGGGAGGAGAAGTGTGAACCATTTACTCTAGTGTTCTTGATGAGAGAAGATAGGATTTTGAGATTTACTAGATAGTTCTAAACTGCTTCGACATTTAACTATTTATTTCCTAATCCCACTTGCCCTGGCTCACTGGCCTATCTCAAGATGAACTGAATGGAAATCTGTACTGTGAACCCATGCGTGGAAATTAGAAAGGAATTAGTATCTTTAGAAACCTAACGTTCTCATTTCTAGCTATCACTTCCACCTTCAACTTACAAATCATGGCAAATTACAAATTTGTTACAAAGCATTATCCAGAAATGGGTTTTATCCTCATAATGACTACCTTCTAGGTCAGTGATGGCGAACCTATGACACGGGAACTCATTTTTTTGATTGATTTTTCTTTGTTAAATGGCATTTAAATATATAAAAAAATATCAAAAATATAAATCTTTGTTTTACTATGGTTGCAAATATCAAAACATTTCTATATGTGACACGGCACCAGAGTTAAGGTTTTTCAAAATGCTGACACGCCGAGCTTGAAAGGTTCGCCATCACTCTTCTAGATCCTTGGCTGAGACAGATTAACAGGAGAAAAGCAAACAAAGGTTTAATAACATGTATGTCTCCTGTGTACACATAGGAGCTACCCAGGAAAACTGAGCAACTCCACAAAATTACCTAAACCACCACCTTAGGACCTCCAGCTAAGGACAAAAGATGGGGGGGGGGGGCGGGGAATAAGGAAGGTTATCATGCAAAGCACAAGAGCATGGTTGTTATGCAGGTTAAAGTGCTGCCTTCTCCATTGATCAGAGTTTTTAGACATTTAGAGTCATCCTCCCTTCCTGGTACAGAGAGGGAGACACCCTTACAGATGGAGATTTTTCTTTATATGTAAAAGTCTCTTACAAAAAAAAGTAACTTCTCACTTTTCAGAGCTTTTCCTGTTTGTTGTTTCTCAAAAATAATCATCCTAAAATAATCCTTATGCCAAAAAGGCATATTTTGAGGTGGTGTATTCTGCTGGCCTTCACCTATTTTTCACATATATATGGCAGCATTTCTGGTTCATATTTGCTATTCAATATATTGTGGAAATTATTATTTTTGAGTATAGAAAATCACTAGCCACCTAAAGTTTACAACAAATAACTAAGAGCTTGGTATAGCCTAGGCTTCAGAAAGACATTTAAAAACATTCAGAGAAAAGATGCATATGTCTTCATAGCCATAGATTCTGAAAGAAAATAAACATTAAGAAAATTGCGAGAAAATTAAGTTCTAACTCTACAATTTTGACTCAATTTGGTCCATATGCCCATGCTATTTCCTTTGACTGAGATTTCCTTTTTCACATATTCAAATTACATTATTTAACAAATCACACAGGAACTGTTTCTGTATATGTAATCTAATTTTTGCTCTCTTGCCTCACATGTGGCTATATTTTCCTTTATTCATTCTTGCATTGATCCTCTTCCCTCTTTTTTTTCCTTTTTATTTCTAGAAACACTGAATCATTAGAAAAACCACAGAATGCTGGCAACTAATATTGCACCCTGCCCCTGACAGATAGCTCATTATAGGTGTCACTGGGCTACACAAAGATGAGTGAGGATAAGAAAAGTGCATCATAAATGACCTCAATAGCTCCACCTAATGCTAACACTAAGACCTCTAATTCATGAACCTACATCATCAGCACGCTAAGCTCCCTGAGGACAAGAACCAGAATATCCTTTACTGAAGCAAGAAGTTCATTTAATTTAGCACGTTAGTGCTCTTAATCTGTACAAGAAAGAAATATATAAAGAATTATGCAGGTATTTATTCTGCTTTTTGGAATGGCACCATCTCAGGGCAAAAATATAATGAGCTAAGTAAGAATGCCTAGAAACCATAAAATGGAACTTCAAGTATGGGCTTAAGCTGTCAACCTATCAGTAAAAATCTATTTAAAAAGTGGCATATCATAATCCCATGGCATATTCTAGAAGGATGACTAATCTAGAAGCATAAAGTTGCACGCCAAAGTATGTAAGTTCTGTAAAGTATAAATCTAAAGTGGGGTAGTAGAAATATACCAACTGATTGCAATATTCATAATGATGCAAAATAATCCTTTTCAAAATGAAGGCCCTTATCATGGAAATAGTGATTTTATTCTTTCTTAAAATTATCGTATATGTGTGGGTGAGTGTGCACACTCATGCGTTTGCATGTGTGTATGTTTAAGGGGTATTGCTGTGAAAGAGAAAATGAATGTAAAGAAGGGAATAAAGCAAAACAATAATAAGAAAATGTGAAGGTTTGTAGAGTAGATTTGTATTTAAAAAGAGAAAAAGGTAAAGAGAAAGGCTCTGTTTTTCTTAGAAAATCATTGACCCCCTTAACCTCCCACATATGCTCTGATTAGCTCAATAGCAGTCTTTATCTCATCCAAAGCCTTCAACCTTGAAAAAGCACTCATCTCTATGCAAAGCAATCAGGAAAAAAGTGTGCCCTGTGCAAAGTAGGTTCTCAATAATGATGCTTTGGCCATCCAGAACAACGTGGTAAGGAGGAGGCATTAATGAGGCAGGTCTGCTGGAAGTAGCACACATTTTAGAAATAAAAGGCTTTGCTAGAAAGGGTGTAATTTCATCTCTGAAGGTCACAGAGTCCTTTGCATTCACTTCATCTCTGGATATTATATGCTGAAATTAGAATAGTCCTCCTAAATTTGGTTAGCATCTGCTGAACCAGGTCAGCAAAAAGAAACCAACTTTAACATGATTTGAAATTCTAATTATTTCAATATGGTCATTACTTCTGGGGAAATTGTCACAGGAGCATATACTTGTTTAAATATGTTCATTTAATTTTGATTTTTGCTTTCAAGCATATGAGCAATACTAAGGCAACTTACCAAGAAGAACTATAAAATTCCAAATTCCTCCAAAAACATAACAATAAACCTAAAATAGTACTATCTGAAATAGACTTAAACTCCTAAAACAAGGCTTAGTGCTATAATTTATGTTAAATTCTATAATCCCAAACCATAGCTTAAGTTGAAATTTCAAGACATGAACTGCAATATTTTCAAAAAATAATCCCACATTCTGGTCCCACATGCTCTTCCAGATCCTTGCACTCTCCTACCAAGAGGTGTGGTCTATTTCCCCTCTCCTTGAAATTGAGTAGGTCTTTGATTACCTTGACAGAATACAAGAAGAGATGTTATGTGGCTTTAGGCACTGGGTCAAAAAAGACAACTCAGCTTTTGCTGGCTTTCCCTCTTTCTCTGAGTATGAGTCTTACGAGCCTTCTGCCAATTTGTAAGAAGTCCAGCTTCCCTGAAGCCACCAAGCTGGCAAGACCAAATAGAGACTACAGAGACAGAGAGATGGGCAGAGAAACCTTCAAATAAGTCCAGCCTCCAGCTCATCAGTGCTCAGTGAGCTAGTTGGTGTGCATGAGAAAGAAGATGAAGAGACAAGTCTGGGAGGTTCTGAATTAACCCCAGGGAAAGATGATAAGAGTGGGGACACGATGAGGCCTGTCTTACTGATACAGGAAGCATAAGTATCCAGGTGGAAGAGGTTAAACCCCATTTCTCACTGAGGAACAGAGATTATAAACCTTTACATTTTGTTTCATATGTATTGCCCTCAGTAAATCATCCTATGATATTCCAGTTTGTAAAGGGAACATATATGGGCCTCTTAGTAAATAAATTAGCACCATAGAAAATCAAACGGAAAATATATGCATTCCTTGAAAACAAGATAAAATCTTAACATTTTCTAATTTTATGAAGTTTATCTTATTGAATAATGAAAATGCCATGCTCTAACACAGTGGAATGGCATAAAAACCCAGTGTTATAAAGAGGCTTTAAAATATTCTATATATTTTAACAAAAGAGTAAAAGTGTCCAATTTGTTTTCACCTCAATCTCCATAAAGAAAATGCTATCAAATCAAAGGATAAAGTGCTTTTTTTTCTTTCTTATAAATCTTGAAACAATTCATATAAGTTCCAACACTTTGCACTTGTATATACAGATCTAATTAAAAAGCCTAGAAGTCCATGCTAAGCTAAGCCTCAAGAATTTGAAATTGCTAAAAATCAATAAGAAATTAACGTGGTAAACTATAGTTGGTCTTGAAGATCTTTGCAAATTCACAAAATGCTTCCAAATCATAGAAGCTCATCCCCAAGGCCCCAAGGAAATGAGCTAGTCAGTCATATTTCCATTTCCCCCATGAATGGTAATGCTAATTACTCTCCCTCCCTCCCTAATATCGCATCCTATGTCTTATTACAAAAGGAAAACACAATAATTTATAAACATGAAATCACATCAGAGAGAAACAGGGCCAAATGGATCTACCTTAGCACCAGGAACCCTCAGGGAAGAGTAAATGCCCAGGATTTCCACACAGACTCATGGGCAAAGTTTCAAGAGCGATTTAAACAGAAAATGAGCGAAAACAATTAAAATGTGAATGCATTTTAACTGACACAGAATCGCCTTCCCTCCTAAATGACTGCCCAAGCTGGCCTCACAAGCAAATGTCAGGAGCTGCGTTTCAATCAAACAGGAACAGCTGCGTGTGCCTGGCACACTGGTGATCCTGAGCACATGTACTGGACAGACAGCCTGGAAGTCAGATTTGTTGAGTGTGGACAGTACGCACCTAGATGTTCATGATGAGACAGTCTCTCAAAGTCCAGGGAGAGAGGAAAAAGAATGTTCACTCCCAGGAATAAATGTGTTCACACTGGCACTCACGTGAGCTTCGTCCTGTGACACTCAGAGCTCTCAATGCATTCATCTTCAGTCTTTCCCACGGGCAGCTGTTAAGTAGGAAATACCGAGAGAATGCTGGATATGAGTGGGCCCTTCTGCTTGTAACAAGGCCACCAACTGCACCGAAGGAAGTGCTGCAAGTAATGAGGGAGAGAAGTGCCATCAGCTTTCCTTCCCACATTGTTAACAGTATCACAGTCACTTCCTTCATCACTCAGCATTTAAAAAAAAAACTCATTGAACATTACTGAAAGTACTCATCTGCCTATGAAAAAGTCTGCTGATTGGAACTCAATTGGCTAAATCTTTTTAGTGTTTTGGTCTTAAGGGTCTTCATTTATCTCAGCCTTTTCCATTAGGAAAGATATTCTTGTATTATCTCCATCATCAATTAATTGCTTGACTTGAAAGTCACTAAACCTCTGTGCAAGTTCTTCTATTTTCAAGATGTTAAAAGGATTATAAAATCTATAATGCAAACTGCTGAAAAATTTAACACCTTCACTTATAAGACTGTGAATCATATACCTATGGTTATTTTGCTTAATTTTTTATTCTCATTAACTCAATATATCCATCACATTCTTTCCCAAGTGCATATCAAATATCGACCTAAGCTCCATGTGCTCAGAGTCAAGGAAGAATTGCAACTTTCCACTTGTGCAAGATGTTGGTTATTTTCATTCATATTTCTAAATATATTAACTTTGACCTTGAAACACTTGCTTAACACACTAGCAATAAACCTGATCTCTTCCAAAAGGCATAAAGTTTTCAGATCAACATACCAACAACTTTGAATAGCAGGCATAAATGTGCCTGATGTAAACATACCATAATGACATCACCAGTGATGATTTGCAGTAAGTATATTAAAAGGAAATGACCACTGGTGGTGTTTATATCCCACGAAGCTCTCCCAAGTTGGCAGGACACAGATCTCTGTCAATTTCAATACTGTATCAAATCTCCCAATTTTTTTCATCAGTGTATTTCCATGCAGTCGTGTATGGTAAATTTCAGCTCCAGCTCTTCCCAACTATACCCTTTGCCTCTCTCCCCTCACCTGCTATCTCAGGTAGAGGGCTGGTGGTAGCTGGCCTCAGGAGCAGTTCCTAAGTATGAATTATCAAACATTAGGGAGAAGGAATTCCTAATGTTCGATGTGATGTAGGTAAGTCAGATCTCATGATTTCCCTGCTGAAAACACTCTAGTAGATGCCATAGTTGGTAAAATAAAATCCCAGCTCTTTCCAATGACTCACAAGACCTGAGTGGTCTGACTCTTAGGCCCCTCTTTGACCTCAGGCTTATCCACACTCCTACTTCCTCATTAAGCCTCAGTTACACAGCCTTCCTCTCTAACCTCCAGTGGCCAACAATTTGTACTGCATTAAAAACATAGACAGAGTATAAATTGTGGCCTGGTGATGCCACTTCCCAGTTTCACTGACTGTCTCCCTCTCTCTGGGCTTGTATAACTGCTCCTTCCATTAGGAATGTTGTTATGCCTGCTCTTAGCACAAATGTCCATTCCTCAGATCAGCCTTCTCTAAACATCTCATCCAAAGAAGCAAACACCACCCACCCTGAGAGGCTATACTTTCCCTCAATGCCCTCATTGCTCCCTATCATTATCTCCTCAGTTTCTTTTCTTTCATTCTGTCTTTTCTCATTAAGATGTAAGTTCTGCCTGGCTGGTGTGGTTCGGTGGTTGAGCATTCACCTATGAATCAGGAGGTCATGATAGGATTCTCCATCAGGGCACATACCCTGTTTGCAGGCTCGATCCCCAGTGGGGGCATGCAGGAGGCAGCTGATCAATGGTTCTCTCTCATCATGGATGTTTCTATCTCTTTCTCCCTCTACCTTCCTCTCTGAAATCAATAAAAATATATATTTTAAAAAGATGCAAGTTCCATGAGGGTGGAGACCTTGCTTCCTTTTGAATTTATAGCTCTTGACATAGAACTTGAACACATATCAGGCATTTGTCTAAAGATGTGTTTAATTAGTTAATGGGATTAGGGTATATGGATTCCAATCTCATTATTTGGAAAGTCACTTATTTTCTTGAAGTTTTTCAATTACCTCATTTATAATCAAAGATAATTACATCCTCTCTACCTCTGCCTCACTATGAAAATGCAAATTGGATAATCAAATGAAACTGTAAATATTACCTAAATATTGGTTGTTATTTTTAAAAAAAAAACAACAACAAGCTAACAGTAGAATAAGTGCTAGACTGAAAGTCCAAACCTAAATGCAACTTTCTTCAAATCCTTATTGTGAGGCTCTGGGTAAATATGCACTTCCCTGAGCATCCGATTCTTGCAAAGTGGTGGGGATACCATTTTATGAGGAATACATGACTCATCTAGGTAATCCGAAAAGTCATGTGTGAATATGGAGAAAAGGCTACCTATAAAATAGTGGAATCAGACCAAGACAGCCTCAATGTTCCTTTCAGCTCGATTATACTTTGAAAGGGGTATTCCTGAACGTGTCCCCATCTTCCTATTTAGGGTAGTTTGAGGCTCACAGTAAAATGGAAAGGAAGGTACAGAGATTTCTCATATACCTCCTGCACAGCCTCCTCTATCATCCACATCCTCCATCAGAGTGGCACATTATCACAACGGGTGCACCTACATGGATACATCATCACTACACAAAGGCCATAGTTTAGTTTAGGGTTGATTAATTCTTGGTGTTTTACCTGGGCTTGGACACATGTATTCATCAGTATAGTATAATACAGAGTATTTTCCCTGCCTGAAAATTCTCTGTGCTCTGCCTACTCATCCCTCCTTCCTCTGCCACCCACCCCAAACCCTGACAATATGGGTTTTACTGTCTTCATAGTTTTTCCGTTTTAAAAATATCATATAGTTGGAATCAAACAGTTATAGCCTTTTAAGATTAGCTTCTTTCACTTACAGGATTCTTTATAGCTTTTTTTTTTAGTACTGAATTATTTTCCATTATCTGGATGTACCACAGCTTACTTATCCATTCACGTACTGAAGGACTAATGATTGCTTCCATGTTTTGGCCATCATGAATAAACATCCGCGTTCAGGTTTTTGTGTGGACGTACGTTTTTCACACCTTTGGGGAAATACCAAGGAGAGCAACTGCCAGATCACATGATAAGTTTACGGTTGTTTAGTCAGAAACTGCCAGCCTGTCTTCCAGAGCAGCTGTGCCATTCAGAATTTCCATCAGCGAGTGAGGGAGTGCCTGTTGCTCCACACCCTCCTCAGCGTTTGGGGCTGTCAATGTCTGCATTGTGGGCGTTCTAAAAGGTTTGCAGTGGTGCTAATTGGAGAGTTGTTGTGCTAATCTGCATGTTCCTGATGACACATGATGAGAAGCGTCTTTTTCACCTGCTTATTTACCATCTCCCCTCTTCATCCACCCTACCTTCTGTGCCAAGTGCATCTAAAACACCATCTTCACCTTCAAGTTTCTCCCTATCATGGGTGTTCACCTGAAAATAATTTGTTGACAGTAATTGCTTCCTAATTTTATTTTATAATCTTTACAACATTTAGCTTTCTTATCATTCAACGTAAGTCAGTTCAGGGACTCAGTCGCTGCTTCTGTGAAATGAGTAGGCTGGCTCTGGCCATCCCCTTCCAGCCCTATTATTTGCTGAATCTAAAATGCTTTTCAAAGCCTTTGTTTATAGCATGATACTGCATCTCCAATCTTTTTGGATGTTTTAGGAAAGATGACAGGAATGATAAGGCCTCTACCCAGAATAGGCAATGTAAACTGTGTCACATAATTTTTAAAAGTTTGAAATATATGGGCTTTTGTCATTTTCCTTCCATCATTCCTACTGTATGACACTGCATTTACCAGCAATCTTACCTAAACCTCCCTGGGATAAATTCAGCTCTGCATGACAGATGGTTAAACCAATTTCGATACTTGGTGTCAAACTTACACCAACATTTACTTAGCAGCATATTACAACACTACTTTAAACTTACAAGGATTATTTTCATTTTCTTACTCTTTTTACAAGTTATCAGTACTACGAAAATATTACATTATTGGGATAATTCGTCCTGGGTACATTCACATTTCCTAATCTCAGACCTTTATCTGTGAGTCTCCCCAGTTCCTGAACCTCTGTGCTCTGAGACCCCTAAGCTCAAAACTGTTAGAGCATTTCACTAGATACATTTAGAATTCCCAGGCAAAGATATTCATGAAAATCAAACCAAAGGTGAGTATCAGAGTAAATCAGATTTATATTTGACTCGGTGACTGATTTCCATTTGATCAACTGCCTTATTTCTTTATTATACTCTTGCACGTAGGTCACTGTTAAATGTCACGGTTGCTTTACGTCAAAACAAAGTGAAAACATGATACTATTCATCTAAGGACATAAATTCAAATTTAGTAAGAATTTTCTTGAGAGCTATGATAAGATCTTCTTTACTTTTTAAAGAACTCACGGGTGCAAATGGAACACAATGAATGTCCCCGCCATGTTTCATTTGGTTTTCCATTTGGCTCCCATTTGATAGTGACTGTCTTGATACCAGAAACGGTCAGCAGATGTGTAGAGCAGAAAGTTATTTTTTAGAGATAAAATTTATGGGTTAAGTTCTCTACAAATGAATGTGATATAAGAAGCTTAGGGAAACAAACTGCAAAGAGTTCCAAAAGAAGAAAAGCACTTGATATTGAACCATCACATAAAATAACATTAGAACAGCCTCCAATGATTTCTTTTTTCATTTTTCGTAGTGGGAGTCCCCCACTACCACAAATGACGCGGTTAGTTCCCCACATTTGGGGAAGTTGCAGGGGTCAGCACATCCAGAGTGCAATGGATAAGCCTCGCCTTGGGAAAACCACCTTCCTGATCATGTTCTCCCGCTGCCAGGCAAGTATTCCAATGATGCTTAATTCCTTTTTCCCCTGAAGTATTCTAAGTGATCTTTCAGATTACTAAGATATTTTCCAATGTATCTTACCAATTACCTCCACTTTTTAGTGGGAATCAGAAAAAAATAAAAGAAGTCTAGCATTTATTGAAGTCCAGCATGTATTATCTCATTTATCACTCATAATAGCCATACAAGGGAAGAATTGTTATTTCCATTTTATAGATAAGAAAACTAAGGCTTGGAGTGCCTAAGAAGAACCTATCCAAAAACATAAAATAGAAACATTAGCGTCAGATTTGAAATTAGTTCTGTTTAAATCAAAACTGATACTTTTTTGCTTACCCTACACTATCTCTGGCACTATGAGAATGCTCTTCTATCAGGAGAGTAGAAGCAATGTTCAAAAGAGAACAGCCAGCCCAGCCAAGCCAGTGCAGCTGAGTGGTTGAGCATCGACCTATGAACCAGGAAGTCGGGGTTCAATACCTGGTCAGGGCACATGCCCGGGTTGTAGGCTCGATCCCCAGTAGGGAGAGTGCAGGAGGCAGCCAATCAATACTTCTTTCTCCTCATTAATGTTCCTTTCTCTTTCTCCCTCTCCCTTCCTCCCTGAAATCAATAAAAAAAATATTAAAAAAAGAAAAAGCAAACAGCCAGTCTTGGTGATCATGAGCTCTGTCCTTCAGTCCCTGCAAAATGGGAGGACAAAGTGAAGAAGCATAGGCTGGACTTAGAGGCTTTGCTGTGGTGCTTCATTAGACAGGGGTCCCACAAAGTGGCGCCCTACATGGTTTCTAAGAGAAAGGATTTGAGGACTTAAAAACAGAAGTAATTTTGCTCTAAAACAGTTGCAGTAGATTAAAGAGAGAGTAGTAGAAATCAAACATCTCCATGTAAACATAATGGGCAGAATTTTTTTTCTTAGGGGTTGTCAAAGATGTAACCAAAGTTCAAGGCCAGAGAGAACTCTTCAATTACAGATGCCAAACAAATTTGTTTCTAGCTACATTTATAAAATGCAACTGCATCTTTTCCCACACCCCAACCCATCCTTGACTTTGTTCATGCCCTTCTCCCTGCCTGAAATGTTCTTCATTCCAATACCATCACCAGTACCACCTAAGGAATCCCTAGATTGTCTCTATTACTTACAACTAATTGAAAACCCACCTAACTGTGTGAGTTAAAAAAATAAAACCAAAAATATTCCAAAATTATAAATGCAAATGAACTCAGTTAATTTCCTGTCATAACAGTTTTTAAGGAGCCAGTGTTTTCCTTCTTTCAGTTTTATCACCACCAATCTGTTGGGATTCATTACATAGCATAACAGTCAAGATCACAGCTGCCGGAAGCGGACTACTGGAGTCCCAAATCACTTCTGCTTTGTCACCTTCAGGATGAACATGAGCTCTATGGGCTTTGGTTTTTTCATCTGTAGTATACAGATAAAAATAGTAGCCAGGATTTAATGGCAATACATGTAAAGTGAGGACTTCATACTGTCATAAGGAAAACTGTAACAATTTAAAATAGCTCCTGGCACATAGCATTATATAAACACTTTTATTATTATTTTTGTGCTCATGGGGACATGCAGCCCCCCTCTCTCTCCCTCCCCCCCGCTTTCTCTCATCAAATATATTGATAATCACTTCCAGAATAGGGTGGTATATGTGGTATAACTAGGGTAATAATAATATAGTAGGAGTTCTCCAGAGAAACAGAACTAACATACAGATAGGGGGGAGAGAGAGAGAGAGAGATTTTAAGGAATTTATTCAATTATGGAGGGCGGCAAGTTCAAAATTTGCAGAGTTGGCAAGGAAGAGTTGATGTTGCAGCTCAAGCCCAGAGGTAAACTGCAGGAAGGTTTCCTTCTAGTGGAGGAAAGATCAGTCTTAAGGCCTTTAACTGATTGGAGGAGGCCCACCTGCATTGTAGGGTAATCTGTTTTTCCATAAATGTACTAATTTAAATGTTAATCTCCCTTAAACAAATACGTTCACAGCATCATACAGATGTGTTTGGCCAAACATCTGTGTACCATGGCGTAGACAAGTGACACATAAAATATGGAAATTACGTCTAATTATCATAGCCCTGATGATCCCATGTAGGCCAAATCAGGAATAGGTGAATAATGACAAGAGGGACACATTTTGACTTCGGGGCTGCACAAGTCTTTTCATAACCCTTGTTGAAGGTGTCTATAGACCCTTAGAGATAATAACAAAGGTTAGATTTATCAGCTGCCTAGGGAGAGCTGGCTTAGGGTTGGATCTAAGTTTACTCAAGGAAAATAAAGAAATGTGATATATATATATATATATATATATATATATATATATATATTCAATAAAATAAATGTGGTATATACATGCATATATATATATATATATACATAAGTAAATAAATAAATATATACATAAATACAGTACTTCTTTTTTTAATATGTTTTTATTGATTCCAGAAGAAGGGAGAGGGAGAGAGAGCTGGAAATATCAATCAGAGAGATTCACTGATTGGTTGCCTCCTGCTCATCCCACACTGGGGATCGAGGCCAAAACCCAGGCATCTGCCTTGACCAGGAATCGAACCATGACCTCCTGGTTCATAGGTTGATGCTCAACCACTGAGCCACACCGGCCGGGCATGTACAGTACCTCTTTTATACTTAAATTTGACAATCACTAAACTGGACTAAATGAAAACATGAAAGGGAAGTCTGTAAGCAAATTTCTGGGCACCACTTTTTTTTAGTGACTATCAATCCCCAGTGAAAATAGGGAGTTAAGTAGAGAATTATTAAAGTTTTTGCCTTCTCATTCTGCAACTGGTCAAATGACTCCATTATTCATTTTCTTGCTCCCATGCAGAGATTTTGAAATAATTAACCACTTCTAATGCTTAATTTCATTCCTCCATCCTTCCTTTCCTTTATTAACTTAACGTGCACTTTAATTAATTCAATTTGAAAAGATATAGGCAAGACATCATCATCTCTTACTCATCTTACAAGAATGACTTTACTAATTTCTTTGCTTCAACTTTTCCATTATCCGTAAGGCAGGCAACATGATCTTTTAAAAACATACATCAGTTCTGCTTAAAATCTTCCAATGGCTTTTCTGCATTTATAGTAAAATGTAAACTCATTATCATCATGGCCAGTTCATCATGCCACAGCTGATCTGGCCTTTGCCACTTCTTCACATTCATGTCATACACCACCACTGCACACCAGCCACACTGGAAACATTTCTGTGGCTCAAACAAGCTAATGTTTATAAGCAAATGGTATGTTAGGCCTTTGGTAATTACTATTAAAAAGGCTTGGGATTCTCTTCCCACAAATCTTCTCTTTTGGCTCTGCTTTCCTATAGGGAGCCAGCGAAACAGCCCCCCGCAGACAGGACATCTCTGCCTGTGCAGTCAAAGTCCAACCACCCAGACCACGTTTTGCAATATTCTCACACTGATTTATTTCCTTCACGACACTTTTTATTACCTTAAAATATGTCATTTATTTATTTGTTTACTTCTATGCTGCTTGTTTAAGCAGAGATGAGGGAAGTTCATAACATAGATGAGGGATTGGCAAGCATTTCTAGAAAGACCAAAATGGCAAATAACTTAGCTTTTACAACCATACCAGGTAGTACTATATTGTTAGCTTTAACCATTAACCAAAATTTAGAAACTTCAAGAACAGCAGGAAAATTTATGCTATTCACTCATATGTTTGCTCTTGTAATGTTTACTCCTTCCTGATGTACCAAGATTCCTTCTTTTATCATTTCTGTTTAGAGAGGCTTTTATTAGCCATTCTTTTAGGGTAGGTCTGCTGATGACAAATTATCCTAACTTTCTTTCATCTGAGAATATCTGGATTTTCCCTTTATTTCTGAAGGATATTTTAAGGCTTTTGTGGTTGTGGTTGTTGTCTGACCACTGACATTTCCGGGTGCCTGACTCCTTCAGTTTCAATAATAGGCTAAATGAGGCATGATGGAACTGAAGAAACTCATCAGTGCTATTTCTTGGGTCCTGAGGACCCTAGTTGGTTTGTGTTTTTCTCTCTGACTTTCAGGGTCTTTTTGTTTGTTTTTATTGCTCGGTATTTATTTATTTGTGTGTTTGTTTATTCCTCAGTGGAGGATGTGTTTATTGATTTTAGAAAGGGAGAGAGAGAGAAAAAATGATGTGTGAGAGAGAAACATCAACGGGTTGCCTTCCCTACTCGCCTTGACAGGGGATCAAACCTACAACCTAAGTATGTACCTGACTGGGAAGTGAACCCGCACCCTTTTGTTACATGGAAAGATGCTCCCACGGAGTCACCCAGCCAGGGCTATAAGTAATGTTTTTAGATATACTTAAATTTTTTTTCTACCATTAAAAAGTGTAGACCCATTCTTAGCAGGCAAGCCATACAAAAACAGGTTTCAGACTGAATTTGCCTCATGGGCCATCATTTGCCGATCCCTAAAATGGATCAAGATTTCAGAACTATAACTCTTTTTGCTGCCTAGACACAACAGCTTGTCCACAAGAAGAGTGAGGTAAACATCAGAAAGAATAAAATAGCATTTCTCTGTTTTACTGTCTGGGAACTTGGGAAGAAGAGGAAGTACTGCTTGTGAGACTGCATTATCAGGATCTGATTAAATTGTGAAAGATCCTAAATGTCACAGAGATTTCATGGTCCCACAGACATAATTCAAAATAAAAACAATACTAAGTCCTAAAATGAATGCAAGGAATTCCAATCAAAGTTCTGATTTTACTAATTACGACCACTTTTATGTTTATTTGTGAAGTAGCCATAGCTTCAAATAACATTTTGAATAATTACCCTTCTTTGTTTTTGCTCTAATTATATTTCTAATCTGCTTGTTGACTAATTCAACTTGACAAATTAAATACATAAATGCACTAATTTCCTCTTATATACAAACATAATTGTATTAAGAAGGTAGCAGAACACATTCAAGCAGATCATCCTCGGAATATTAAAACATGTAAAACAAAGACATAGATAGGAGAGATAGCTTGAAAATAGCAAATAATAACTGTTAAGACAAAACTGAAAAGAAATTAAATATCTGGGAAGCTGAAAAATATCCAGCAAAGAAACAGTTCCAAGAACCCAAGACAACATTGACTTTAGAAGAGAAATTCAGATAGTCTTACAATGGGAAAGCCACCCAGCTGCAAAACATTTCGAGCGAAGGCTGGGCAGGGGTGGGGTTGGGGAAGACAATGTTGGTCTCATATGGCAAATGAATGCACTGCCACAGCCTATTGTTCAGCTGAGCCAGCCTGAAAATTCATGCAAAGTGCAGAGTTAGTATACATAATTTTATTCTAAAGCATTCTTCCTTGAATTGCTATTAAATTTTAAACAAACTGAGACGTGAGCATTTACTAAAGTCATTATGATTCCATTGCCCGTAGCATGCAGATCTGTACTCATCGCACCAGACGCTCTTTGCACTGAATTCTGTTCAAAGTTTCTCTTCTGGCTTGGTATTTATTTAGTTTGCTGATCTTCAGTAAGAAACACCCAGTGTCATCTGAAAGGACACATATTGCAAGAACCTAATTTCCTCCCTTACTGAAGCTATGTGATGTGTGACTTCCCATTGAGTACAATTGCCAACAAGGCACAGGTGTGCACTGCATGAGGAGGTGAAAATGTGATTATAGGAAGAGAGATGTTGTGATTCTGTCCCTGTATCCATAATGCAATCAGCCCCAAATGAGTGCCTGCTTCACTTTCTCATAGTAAACACCAAGCCTAGGAAGCAAGGAAATAAAACCTTGCCATATCCAGATTCATAACTACTGTAATTCCATTTAGAACTAAGAAGCAAAGCTACCCCCTCTGCCACCCCCACCCCCCCGACTCATGGATTGATTCTTTGATTTACTACAGAGAATTGCCCTGGAACTCCCTTTTCTTCTAATGTTTTCATGCTACACTAGTTGAATAGCTAAAACCCAACATCAAATGGGTTTTCCTTTTTCTTAAATGTAACTAAATAAAACATTTATTCTTTAAAAGTTAGTTTATAAAAAGTATCACTTCCCTTTGTTTTAGTGACAAAAATACTGTTTTAATTGGAAATGCTATAAATTTAACTCAGAAGGAAAGTGGAACTCCCTAAACTGAATAAGACAAGGCACCAAACATTATTACATGAGAGCCAAATATTATTAATTTAACAGCGACTGGTTTCAACTTTGACTGGTGCAAGTAACTTACATACAGGCTGTTCAATGCAGAATTGCACTAGAGAAATATGGGAGAAATAAATATCCATTAATAGAAGACCAGTTAAATAAACTGTGGTATATGCCTATACATTTTATCCATAGTAAAAAGGATAACCAGATCTTTATATAATGAGCAATAATAATAATCTCTGATATGTATGACTATAATATTCTACCACTTGTTTTAAAAAAAGATAAATAAGATGTATATGTGTATTTATGTACTTGCTTATACAGGCATATATATCTCTGTGAGGACGTAAATAAAGAGTTAACCTTATTTGCCTGTATGAAGAACATTCAGATGGCTGAGAAACATTGGTGCAAGGGAAACTTTTATTATCTATCATTTTACAGTTTTTGAATGCTTGAGCCATGTAAATTATTATCTATTCAAAAATATATTAAATTTTTAATGTTTAGAAATTGATGTTGAGCCCTAAGCAGTTTGGCTCAGTGGATAGAGCATCAGCCTGTGGACTGAAGGGTCCCAGGTTTGATTCCAGTCAAGGTTGTGGGCACATCCCCAGTAGGGGGTGTGCAGGAGGCAGCTGACCAATGTTTCTCTCTCATCAATGTTTCTAACTCTCTATCCCTTTTTCTTCTTCTCTGTAAAAAATCAATAAAATATATTCTAAAAAAAAGAAATAGATGTTGGGTTGCTAGTTTGTTAAAATGTAATCAATGCAATCAATAACTATACTGTACTCCATAGACAGATTATCATTAATTTAGGGCTGCATGCATAAAGCATCATACTTCTATCAAACCAATTAAAATTTCATGAGATGAACATGATCAGGTTCAGTTAATCCAAATGAGCCCCTAATACTAAAATCTTCTCTACAGAACTGATTTTACTTGTGGAAAAAAACAGGCAGATTAAAGATGCATTATGATGTGGGTGACACAATATATATCAACATGGTAAAATTTAGCTCTTCTGTTAAATCTTGCTTTCTGAAATTCTCCTAATTGGTAAGACATAAGAAGGACTATTCCGGAAGTTTGCAACATATTAGCTAGTTTAACATTAACATAAACAATTTAATTTAATGCAATCTATTCTAACAGGGTTCAGGGAACCAAAGTGCACAACACAGGAAGGTTTTATTGTTGCAGAAAGGAGAGTTTTGGAATCATCTAGACTCTAGATCTTTTGTTGCATCTACTGGATACAAGAAATGAACGCTCCCAATAATTTGTTACTGAGTTGTTAAATATCCAAAGGAATGATTTAAATAGTGGTTAGGAGCCTTCAAAAAACTTGATTGAATTTTAAATTTTGAACAAATTCTAAGCAGAGGAAAAAGAAGTTTTATAAAATATAGGCATGTGTTTATTGCCACGGGAATTAGAAATTTAAAGTAATCTCTAATTGAATAGTTGTTTGTATTATTAAAGATCACAATATCTTAAAAGTTCTTCATTGCTTACAAAATATTTTCTTAAGTTGGAACCAAAAGAAGCCAAAATAGTAATAATAATAATAATAATAATGTCAAGGGAAAATAGTAACTAAACTCTACCATGCAGCAATTAAAATGATAAATATACGCACTCATAGAGCAAGACTAAGGTAAGATACGATTTTTCTACTTAAATCGTTTCTGGGTATGCCCTACTCCCAGTTATTTTCTTTTCTATAGGAAATTTTTGGTGTAAGGAGTAGATCCTAACGTCCTTTAAGCTGAGATTTTACACTTACTCTTAAGTGTATATATCAAATCCGAGCTAAGAATGCCAGTTTTGGATGGTAATAATTTTTTTTAAGTAACAGTAGGAAGGAAGTAATAACAAAAAGGAGCTTGCTTTAAGCAAAATTATTCCAAACAGTTGGCCAAAAAAATTAACTGTGGGTACACCTAAAATTTAGTTAGAAACATATATTTTTAATTTAATCTGGTCCTCAGGTATTTTGAAAATGCATCTTCTTACTCAGAAGAAAAAAAACACACACACACACAGCTCAGAAAGAAAAATTAGGTTATGGGATCAATTTGTATTTATATACAAATATGTTTATGTGAATAAGAGAAACGTTCAGAAATAACTATTATGGTCAAAGTTAAAAGAAGTTCAGTAATTAGAAACACCATTTCTAAATTACCCAAGGTTATTTTAGGGTCCCAAAAGTATAGGGCTTTCTCTCTTAAGCCAAAGTAATTATAAAACTCAAGCTAGGGGGTTAATGGGGGAATGAGGACACATTTGTAATACCTTAACTAATAAAGAATTAAAAAAAAACCCAACCAAATAAATTTTTCTCGAGAAAAATGTATTATACAAATAGTTCAAGATTGAAATAAAGCTAATAGCCAGGCTTATCCATAATTTTTAGTGCACAAAACTTTTAAATTCTGGAATGAATGATCAAATAAAAATCAAGAGAAAAATAAAAAACATATTTACAAATAATTAAAACAGCAAAGCACCATTAGTTCATTATAAGAAAATGGCAATTTCTTCACATTTTAATTTTACTTTAAAAAAATAGTGAAATATATACCATAGACATAATGCATTTTGATTCTGGTAAAATTTTCTTTCTGTATTACAAAATTTTATTCAAAAATTAAATATAAGGATATTATAATATAAAGTAAAAACTATTTGGGGGGCTACAAACAAAGGTAAATAATAATGAAAATAGAGTCTATTGTGAAAGTGATTAAAGGACTGAAAATGAATCTGTTTCATTTAACTCCATCAGTAATGGTTTGGAAGAAAGATTATGAAATTTTTAGTTCATAATAATGGTATTGCAAATTTCAAAAAGGATAGAGAAGCTAGACAAATGGACCTGAGTGAAAAGAAGTAAGGGCAAGAAGTAAAATTGGATACATTTTAGAAAAATTGAAGTTAATATTGCACATTATCAGAAATGTAAATCCTCCCTGGGAAATGTAGGAAAAGTAATGTCAAGTTGAATTCCTAGAATTAGATAAAAATTTGAGATTATAGTAAGATGTACCTAATCAGAGCCAGGTATAGTTTCAGTCACAGTATTTAGTTTCTGGATAATATTATTTTTCAATAAAAAAAAATTATTATGTGCATACTGACTCCTGTTTATCAAACTATATAGAGGATTAAAGTGATGACATATCATTCTTTTGTCTGAGATGTCATAAAATTGAATTATATTTATATACATATACCCACTTTATAAACCACTATATAATGTTTTTCATTGCTTCTTATTATAAATATAGGTGCTATGTTTTTGAAAGTAAGTGAGGCAAGAATAAAGAAAAGAAGGAGGGAAGGAAAGAAAAAGAAAGGGTAGAGGAAGAAAAGTCAGAAAACTAGAAAGAAAAAAACATTCAATAACCCCCAAATAACCATTTTCTTGACTAAATGTTTTATCTTCTACTTTCCCAAACACTTCTAGGTAGCACCACACTGACTAGATAGAAAATTCTCACTTAGAATTTCCATACAAATTTTCATAACCCAAATAAATAATTAGGGTAATCACAAAGTCAAATGATAAAATCAAAGTGAGAAAAAGAGGTAAGGATATGGTTGAGTATATTCCATATGTCAAACAGGTTGTGTACATTACAAATTTAATTTTCACAACTGCAGTAAAAGGTATATCAATTTAAAGAAGTCACTGAAAAATAAAAAGAAGAAACCAGGCACAGGCCAAAGAACTGGTTGGTAATTAAAACCCAGGTCTGCCTGACTCCAAACTTTCAACTGTACCACATGTTCCCAAAATGATATTAAGCACCTTAAAATAGAAAACATATTCAACTCTGACCCTGGGCTAATAATCAAATTAAATGGAAGGGAGGAGGAGAAGGAGAAAGAAAAGCCATCATGGTGGTCCTTGCATGCTAGTTACTAAAAATTCAATTGAGAAATGAGATAACTACAGTTTGAAGGTATGACATCTATCTATACTAATAAAAGGGTAATACGCTAATTAGACTGGACGTCTTTCCGATGTCCATCCGGACAAAGCCACAGCGGCTGTGACGGCCGAGGGCCAGTGGGCAGGAGAGGCGCAGCCATGGGAACAGGAGAGGAGGCAGCGCTGCCGCCGCAGCTGCCACCACTGCCCCTTCCGCAGAGGTGGCGCGGAAGAGGGGGCTGTGCGGTCCGGGTCCCACTGCTGACCCTTCCGCAGAGGCAGCCACAGGGGCAGCAGTGAAGCCCCGGACCCGGTGCCGTGTCTCCACAGAGGCGGGATGGAGTGCGACCTGCTGTGCCTCAACCTCCCACAGCCCCTTCCCCAGCCGGCCTGTCCCCAGATCACTCCCCACCCACCAGTGGGCAGGAGGCGGGGCCAGTGCTAAGAAGCCAGGGCCGAGGGCCGGCAGCCGCAGAAGCTGGCAGTAGCAGCAGCAACGGGTTGATGGGAGCAGTGCCTTCCCATGATCGGCCTGGTCACCTCCCGCAGAGGGAGGCCAGACTGCGGCTTAGGCCCTCTCCTGTGGGGAGCGGGCCTAAGTCATCAGTAGGACATCCCCTGAGGGCTTCTGGACTGTGAGAGGGGGCAGGCCGGACTGAGGGACACCCAAGAGTGCACAATTTCTGTGCACCAAGCCTCTAGTATATATATAAAAGGCTAATGTGCTAAGTGTCTGAACATCAGACCAGTTGCTATGACACGCAGGGGGCAGACGCTCAACGCAGGAGCTGCTGAGCTGCAGTGACTTGGCAGTAGCAGGTCTCAAGTGAAACCAGAGAGAAGGGAGCCCGATTCCTAGCAGGGCCACATAATTCCACCTTCCAGCCTTGGGTTATGTTGTTGCTGGGGCACTGTCGGCCCTGAATTTGTTTTACAGCACACTTGCATTTGTGTTCAACAGCAACTTTGCAGAGTGCCCTCTTGCACACTGGGACCCCTCGGGGGATGTCAGAGAGCCAGTTTCAGCTCAATCCCTGCAGGCCAGGCCGAGGGACTCCATCTGCCAGAGGGACTCCCCTCACTCCTCAGATATCAGGGAGGGACCATGGGAGGTTGGCTCCAGGGCTTGTCCGGCCCATCTCACCCAGCCCTGCCCCACAGCCCACCTTCTAATTAATTTCCTTTCAATGTGCATGAATCCATGCACTGGGTCACTAGTGTAAATTTTGGAAGAGATTTTTAGAAGAGATTTTTAGAAGAGATTTTTCAGTGTAAATTCTGCCAGGGAAGGTTCCCAGAGAAGGCAATTTTTCAGTATGTGTGAGATTTGGATAAGAAAATCAGGGACGAAAAACTATTCACACCTAGCATGAAAAACTATTAGAATGGCTATTGTCATCAAAACAAAAAATAACAAGTATTGGAGAGGGTGTGGAGAAAAGGAACCCTCAGGTACTTCTGGTGGAAATGCAAAATGGTACAGACACTATGAAAAACAGTATGGAGGCTCCTTAGAAATTAAAAATAGAGTTACCATATGACCCAGCACCCCTATTCTGGGTTTCTACCTGAAAAATTTGAAAGCATTTATTCACAAAGATATATTAACCCATATGTTCATTGCAGCATTATTTATAGTGGGCAAGACATGGAAATAACCAAAGTCCTTTGACAGATGATTGGATAAAGATATGGTACATATATGCAATGAAATGCTATTCAACCATAAAAAAAAAAGAGCCCCAGCTGGTTTTGCTCAGTGGATAGAGCGTCAGCCTGCGAACTGAAAGGTCCCAGGTTCGATTCTGGTCAAGGGCTCATGCCCAGGTTGTGGGCTCGATCCCCAGTAGGGAACTTGCAGGAGGCAGCCAATCCATGATTCTCTCTCATCATGGATGTTTCTCTCTCTCTCTCCCTCTTCCTTCCTCTCTGAAGTCAATAAAAATATGTTTTTTTAAAAAAAAAAAAAGATGAAATACTGCTATTTACGACAACGTGGATGGACATCTTGAGAATATCATGCTAAATGAAATAAGTCAAACAACAAACCTAACAACCATATGATATCACTCATATGGAATATGAAACTGAAAATAACAAATGAACAAACAAGAAAAACAAACAGAAACTCATAGACAACAATATGGTAGATACCAGAGAGAAGGAGGATGTAAAGGATAAAGGAGGTCAGATATTTGGTGATGGAAGAATATTTGACTTTGGGTGGTGGCACATAATGTAATAAACAGATGATGTATCACAGAATTGTACAGTTGAAAGCTATATAATCTTATTAACCAATGTCACCCCAATAAATTTATTTTTTTAAGAGAATCAGGGCTGAAACCGGTTTGGCTCAGTGGATAGAGCGTTGGCCTGCGGACTGAAAGGTCCCAGGTTCGATTCCGGTCAAGGGCATGTACCTGGGTTGCGGGCACATCCCCAGTAGGAGATGTGCAGGAGGCAGCTGATCGATGTTTCTCTCTCATCGATGTTTCTAACTCTCTATCTCTCCCTTCCTCCCTGTAAAAAAATCAATAAAATATATTTTTTTAAAAAAAGAGAGAGAGAGAATCAGGGAGGGAAGAATTTGAAGATGGGAAGCAGCACCATTTTTAGAAGAAAATAGGCAACACAGAGGAAGAATAGGTAATTCCAAATGTTTTCTGGAACCTCAATCTCCTCATATCCCCAAATGAACTTTCATGCTTTAATATCTTTTTGTACTCTAATCAGCTTGGTTTCCTCATTTTTCTTTTAGGTTTATATAATAGACTTTAAAATTCACAGGGGTGTGCAATATTTAACTTTTGAGATGAGGTCATGACTCATAATCTAAAGTCATTCAAGTGAGGCTAAATGTTCCATATGACCAATTATTCCTGAAGAGCTGATATTATTTGTAGTATTTTAAATTCCCATCCTTAAAGCAAACCTGATTGAGCAATGATCTTCCTTTTGTGGTGATAGCTTTCTCTCTCAAGTGCTCATGATTATTTATTTCCTCAACAGAAAATCTTTATGGGACTTACCACCAGTCTACTGAGACGTATGGTGAAAGAATTGACATTATCCAGGTAGCAATCCAATGATATTTTTTGCCCAAAAAATAGTTGCACTGTTGAAGAATAAAAGTGAATAGTTAAGTTGAGCACCAGAAATAAGGCAAAGCTATTACACACACTTTTACTTATCTGTGTTAGCTAACATTACTCTCCAAAAGGACAAGAGCTTTCTTCTTAAACATCAATTTTTGCCTTCCAGTTTTTCTTGTTTCTTTAGAAGACAGATAGTATCTATTAATATGGATCCAAAAAATCAGAAAGGCCAATGAATACAAACATAAAACTGTTTAAGCTAAAATAATTATGTTAAGATTTTTATAAATCTCAAAAAAAATGTTTGGTCTCCCATCTTTATATCTTCTTCAAAGACCTATGATTCACATTTGAGAGCAATCTCATGGTCAAAGAATGTTCCTAATAGCAGAGATGAGACTATAATGAGTTTATCAACCCTCAAAACTCTGCCATTCATGCATTTAGTGTTACTCAACTAATATTTACTCATCACTTACATCAGGTGATGTTCCAGGCACAGGAGAAACCGCGGTAAACAGAGTCTCTGCCCTAAAGGAGCTCACATTCTAGTGGAGGAAAACCAAAAACAAATAAGTGTATACTTAGACCGATAGTATCTGAGATGAGAAGTGCTATAGAGGAGAAGCAAAAGTTTGGGTCATGCTGGAGACAGTGGAGAGACAGGTTGCCACTCTATACAGAGTCATCAGCGAGTTGCTAAAGGTCCTATTCTGAGGGCAAAGAAGATGAGACTCATTCTGAGTGTAAATAAATAGTATGGATTCAGAGACAACATGCAACACTGAGACCATGCCTAGTAGTAAGGTCTCTAGTGTGGCATCAAGGAACTCTAAGCTGGTAGCCATCCCTAAACAGTGAAGAAATCACTGAGTTTCCAAACTATAGGTCAAGCGGACACATAGGAGTCAGAATCACCCCAGAATATTTTTGGTGAAAACTGGAACTTCAGAGAGATGGAAGATTTAGAACCAATGTGGTTCTAGAAGGATAAACAGCAGCACATTGCATGATGTTCAAAGTAAAGCAAATTTAGACCATGTGACTGAACCTATGGTCCTGACATGGCAACACAGGAGCTTTTGTGACTTGGGCCCAGCTCCTCAGAGGTAATGAGGAGATTATGTGATCTTTTTACCAATAGCAAAATCTTTCATGCATAAAAGGGGAGGCCTGGTAGATACAGAGTTACAAGGGATCTGAATGAGGGCCTTATTCCCCCAAATTTTTATCACAACCTGGGCTCTGGATTTCCAGAGAAAGATCTGATACATTACCATGTGTTCATATATCAGCAAATGGCTTAAAAAGGTAGAAGTTAAAAAATAGACTATAAAATAGGTTAAATCATGGAATAATAATACAGAGACAGGAAGAGAGTAACAAGGCACTTATAATCTTTCTAATTTTCAAGAATGACAACATGAATAATATATAACTTCTGGGCAAATTAATATGTCTACTTTATACCTCTTCCTATCCTCCTGGGATAATCTAATCCAGATACTTCCATTAACATCCTGGGCCATACTTTTAAGATGACAGCCTATATTCTGCCATTTTAAGAAAGCAAAAATGCAAAAGGAAAAATTGCCCTTTGCTTATAAAATAAAGTTACTTTGCTTTATAAAAGATTGCCTTATATATTCTATATTATAAAACACTAGAGGCCCGGTGCACAACATTCATGCAGTGGGGGGGGGGGGGCGGGGGTGGGTTCCTCAGCCCAGCCTGTGCCCTCTCACAGTCCGGGAGCCCTTGGGGGATGTCTGCTGAGGGCTCCTTAGTGCTGCCGCAAGGTGGGAGAGGCTCCCGCTACCACCACTGCGTTCACCAGCCATGAGCTAGGCTTGTGGCTGAGCAGCACTCCCCCTGTGGGAACGCAATGACCACCAGGGGGCAGCTCCTGCATCGAGCATCTGCCCCCTGGTAGTCAGTGTGCATCATAGTGACCGGTCATTTCACCATTCAGTCGATTTGCATATTAGCCTTTTATTATATAGAATGTTCTATTTTCACAGCAAAAATACAGATTTTCTATATACCAGCATTCAAATTGACCAAAATTAAACTCTATTCTCTTGGATCAGTAGCCCATAGATCACTACACACAATATCAGCAATTTGAATAAAATACATATCATTTAATCTGTAAAGTATATGATTGTATAGCCACTATGATGTATATCTGAAACTAATACAAAATAATACTGAATGTAAACTGTAACTGAAAAAAATGTTAAAAAAGAAATAAATCTTGAAGTCAGATAGTGTAAAAAATAAAAAGATTCCTTAAAACAACTTGTCACTATGATCTAAAACTTTGGCCACATTTAAGTTTCAGTCATAAGAACAAAATTTGGGGTTTTGCTTGGCTAAATTCTAGACATTGAATCAGCCATCCATGTATAATCTTCAGGCTGACTTCCACGAGGGAAAGCAAGGCACTGGGAGTCCATGGCAATGCTCCAAACCATGAGGAACCAGGCAATTTCACTTTTGTTGACCATTGCTTCAGGTCATTGTAATTTAATGAGTGGTGATCCTATTTAAAAATATGTTGCAGGCAGCAAGGTGCCTGCTGGGAAAAAGCAGCTATGCACGAACAGATCAATATGCATTGTGTGCATTCAACCATTCAATAATCGATTCACCCTTGTTATAAGAAAATAAATGCCAAACTCCCCAAAGTTAATTTCTGAAGAAAGCATCTACAATGCTATCAGATTATTAAAAGTTTCCATGGGTTATCTTCTGTTTATTTGTTATTGAAATCTCTGCTGCATCTCACACTATCCCATTCAAAAACTAAGGGAATCCTAAAAGTACATTCCAACAGGAAGATTGGATGTATTTCCTTACTATCAGCAAAGTGCTGAAGGCTTACTTGGATGAAAGCATTTTACAGACTCAACTCTTTTTTCCCCCCTCTGTCATACTTTTAGACATACCAGCTGCATTTAATAAGCTATCATCTAAGGCTTTCAGTAGGCTTAACTATAAGATGTCACATCATCTGCTTCATGTGTCGTTCAGTAATTTTCAATTTCTCAAATTTGTGCATTAAAAGAAGATAACATATTCTTTAGGCCAATCAGAATTCTCAAAAAGTCTTAGTTATATCCTATGGGCTTTCAACATTTTCCAGTTTCCACAGAAATGGGTTTATGAAGGACTGGATCTCTGCAGTGCAATCACAAACATTAAATTTGCATATATAAGCTTTCCATCGTAGCATCTCTACTGTCTATGCTAATGGTTTTGCTGCTTTTATGGCAGTATCTTACCAGGCTGTAATTTATTCAAGGAGCCTTAAACACTATCCTTCCCTCAACTGGATTTCAGGGGAGTGAGTGTCTTATACATTTTGCACCATTTCTCCATTAGCTGGCGGAGCTCTTGTATGCTCACATTGCCACATCAATGAGTTCTCAGGACACATCAGAGCAACAAAATGAGTACATGAATCTTACTCATTTGACTTCAATTATCAGGATAATGTGAATGGTACACAAGATTCATTTCTTTGGGGATCCCAACCACATTGTCATTTAAAAATAACTGATTCAAAGTTCACTTCACTGAATAAATACACCTGGTCACCTATGTTACTACACTTGATTTCCTTAAATCTCCTTCTCTCTAAGAAGGTTATTCATAATTCTAAAGGACATGGCACTTATATATAAATGGGAATATGTTTAGGTTTTCACTCAATGAAGAACAAACCTACTCTGTCATTAAACTAGTCCAAAAACACTCAAGCGAGTTACCTAGGTAGCCTTAGAAAAGTAACATTCTCACACTTGATCATCTTTTTCAAAGTTCAATCAAGATTCCCAACACTTCTATTGTCATAGCTCAAAACTTGATTTTAACTCCCTCTGGATCAGGAAAGCAGATGTTCTCTTCCGCTATCTACCTAAACTGAAGTTAATTAAATTCTTTCTTGTAACTAAAACTAACAAGAATCTAAAAATTAACAACTACTTTAAGCCTTCTGTGTGCCATCTTTCATTGTAATCTACCTATAGAATAGGCAGTGCTCAGCAATTTTTCACTTGACTATGGAGAGAACTAGTTTCACTTGAGTTGATATCAGTAGTGTTACTTTTATTCTTACGAAAGCCAAGTCATTTCCCCAATCCTCAAAGAAAACACTAAACTCATCCTAACCAGGCAATGAGAGTGCCCAATACCACTTGTCAAAATAACCAAGCGTGACAGTTTTTCTCACACTTTGGTTATAAAGCAAGGTCAAGAAAGGTGAGACCTAGTGATTATTTGCTAGTTTTGCGGCCTACCATCCATCCCGCTTCTGGTGATAATGATGCCTTCTCATTCGATTTGGTTCTGGATAGATTCATCCTCACCAATGAAATAATTAACGAATTAGAATTTTCCACTGTTCAACCACAGGACTGGTTGGGGGAAGGTACAAGATCCATGCTACAGCAACAGGTTTCAGACCCAGAAAGCAGACTCTCTTTCTCATGAAATTGATCTGTGATGATATGAATTTGATGCTTCTGTAAGGCCAACACAGTAGAATGCAGAGGTAAAGGATGGTAGAAAGTAAAATTCTGATACTAATATTTCAGATCACGAGTTCAGCTGTACCCTAGGACTTTTCAGTAAGCCAATTTGCTGCAGCCAGATTGAGTCAGATATTCTTTCACTGAAATGAAAGAAACATTGGGCTTCACTATTGGAAAACAAAAGGTTCTTGAAATACACTCTGATAAAGATATTACCCATAAAATGTAAAATATCATTCTGTAAATCTTTTTATTGATTTTTAGAGAGAAAAGGGAAAAGAATAGAGAGATAGAGACATTGATCAGTCGCCTCTTGCACGCCCCCTATTGGGGATCGAGCACACAACCGGGGGATATGCCCTGACCAGGAATCAAACTAGTGACCTCCTGGTTCATGGGTCGATGCTCAACCACTGAGCCACACCTGCCAGGCATAAAATATCAGTTTTGATACAAGAAATAAAAAAAGTTATAATATTCAATTTAAAATAGAGAAAATAAAAAGGAAAAGATTGTCTATCAGAGCAATTTAACTGCCTTTCTTAGTTTTTAGTCAATTCCTTTCATCCCCAGAATCTAAACACTCTCTAAAATATCAGTTATAAGTAATATAAACTTTACTTGATTACTATACTTATCATTAGTTATGGGTTCACCATATTTTCTGTCTAAGAATAAAGAGTTGATGAGCCATAGCCCAGCAGAGATTATATTTGAGTAGCAGATAAGACAAAGAATAAAACAGAAGGCATTCTATTCAATGTTCCTAAATATTTTAAATAGATTTTAATGAAATAAAGTAAAATAAAAGCATAGTACCAAAGAATTTTAGAACTGACTAATAAAGCAGATTCTCCTACAGCTTTTATTTAATTAGCAAGCCCTGATAATATAGTTAAGGCTGGGCAAAACTTAAGTTTTGTTTCACTTAGGTCATTTTGATGGCTTCTCCGATGAACTGTTTATTCATTTGCCAGTATCTCTTTTAGCAACCTTATATCCATGGTCATGTTCATGACTCATATTTTTATCAGGACCAAAAGTACAACCAATATACGTTAAGGTTACAACTTGAATTCATATCAAAATTTTATTGTAAATGTATAACAAAATGCCAACATTATCATGAACCAAGAAAAGTCATAGCTTTCAACTCATGTAAAACATCTCTCTCTTCCACTACTAGCACACCAGGAAACATGTCAAATGTCTCTTTAGAAATAACCATCCAAATTATACAATAAATGATATAAGCAAACTTTCCTTAACCCAAAGTTTTTCCATTATCTTCTTTAATTTTCCTACTCTTGACAACAATTTGTCCTTTCTCCCTAAAAAAAAAAATGTACTTATTTGTTTTAACTATGTGGGTATCACACATCAGCTATTTGCACTAATGAAGATGAAGTATAAAGTAATACTTAAGAGCTTTTAAATTCAGATAGATCTATCTCACTTTTCAAAGATGAGAAATTAATTCACCTCTCTGAGGCTCAGTCTCTATTCATGAAGAGATCATAACAACTAACCTAATTGATTAAGGGAAAAAATGAAATGAAGCAAAATATGTAGATCACTTAGCAAAGTACTCATGTATAGCAAGCCCCAATAAATGGTGGGTAAGAGTAAATAAACCAATCCACATATTATTTAGAAAAGAGAAACTTTAACCTAAAAACTGAAAATATCTTGTTATATGAATTATATAACTGTATTAGTTTCCTATTACTGTTGTAGAAAATTACCAGAAATGTAATGGCTTAAAACAGCAATTTTCAACCGGGGTGCCACAAGAATTTCTAAAACATGCAATACCTATTTAGTGAGGGGTACTGACATCTTTTCCCTTAACCTTTGTATGCCATAGCATCTATAGACACTTTAAAAATCATTTTTTTGTGAGAATCTTCACCTGAAAATATTCAAGAACACCCAAATTGTGAGTAATATATTTATTTTTATAATATTCATTGCAAAATGATTTTTTAATTAAATTCAAAATATCGTGGCGTGTGGGGATGGTCTCCATTTTGGACACGTGGCAGTTAACTTGTGAAGACTGTCAAATAAAAAAATTACAATAGGGCCCAGCCAGTGTTGCTCAGTGGTCTAGTATAATTTTCATATGATTGATTCTTACTACTAATTCAATACCCCTCACTAAATAGGTATTGCATGTTTTAGAACATGAGTTGAAAGTTATGACTTTTCTTGGTTCACCCGTGCACCAAGCCTCTATCCTATATAATAAAAGGGTAATATGCAAATTGACCCTAACAGCAGAACGACTAGGAATGACTGGTCACTATAACACACACTGACCACCATTACGCTCAATGCAGGAGCTGCCCCCTGGTGGTCAGTGCACTCCCACAGGGGGAGCTCTGCTCAGCCACAAGCCAGGCTGACAGGTGCCACCACAGCGGTGGTGGTGGAAGCCTCCCCTGCCTCCTCAGCAGCACTAAGGATGTCCGACTGCAGCTTAAGCCTGCTCCCTGCTGGCAAATGGACATCCCCTGAGGACTCCCGGGCTGCCAGAGGGATGTCTGACTGCCAGCTTAGGCCCAATCCCCCCAGGGAGCCGGCCTAAGCCAGCAGGTGGATATCCTCCGAGGGGTCCCAGACTGTGAGAGGGCACAGGCCAGGCTGCGGGACCCCCCATCCCGAGTGCAAAAATTTTTGTGCACCAGGTCTCTGGTTAGTAATAATTACAGAGAAAGTAAAAAAGAAGATGAGGCAATTTTCAACTCTAGGAAAACTAATACAGACAGTCTTTGGTTTACGTCGGATTCGACATATGTCATTTCATGGTTACGTCGCCATCTCCCATCTATATTAATAAAAGCGTAATATGCTAATTGGACCAGATGTTCTTCCAGATGACCTTATGGATGAAGCCGGGGCTGCAAGGGAAGCCTGGGTCCTGGGTGCCAGAGGGAAGCCGGTGCCAGCACCCAGGGAAAGGAAGGCCTACTCTTGTGTGAATTTCGTGCATTGGGCCTCTAGTTTATTTAAAAAAAAAAAAAGTTCCATAATTTCAACATATGTACATATGTGCTTTATGTTTTTTATTATTTATTTACCACAAGTAAAGGTCAGGAATTGTTATCTTTTAAATTTTTTTTAATGTTTCACTTCATTACTACTGTGCATGTGCTCCACGTGAGTGACGTAGGTGCTTATGTAGGTAGTTGAAAATCGCATTACATTGTGCCATAGGAATGGACCTCCAACATAACCTGAGGACCTACTGTATATAATAGTGGAAAGATGAATACAGTATGCTACTTGACACATCACATAACAGTATTTATATAGTAATCATCAATATAAAGACTGAGTATTTAATCAAATATTATGATATAACTGTGTTGGAATTAATGTTTAAAAAAAATATACACATACCAAAAAAACCCCACACATTTAATTTAGAAACATGAGGTAAATATCAGGGGGAAAAAACAGCTGCACAAGTTTAATGTAGTTCCTCTAGGAATAGGTTCTGAGGTGTGGCACAAGAGAACACTCATTCTAAGCTTTATTTTATAAACCCGTTTTACTTATTTTAGTAAGTAGGTATGACTATTACTTTAATTTTAAAAATACACCTGGAAAGTATGAGTGTCAGACATCAAATGCCAACCCTTCCTCTTTTGATTGCAGATTGTATGAGTATTATTTTAATCTGTTGATATTACTTAAATTAGGTGATCTGTGACATGGTCCAAATTTGACCTAGTAGAAATTCATGATGAGGAAGCTATTTTTTCTCAAATTCTAAATGCATCTTTTATCTTTGTCAATTTCTTTTAGAAAATTTTCAAAAATAAATAGGGCTGATTGCAGTCTATTAAGAACAGATGGATAATGTTCCCATTAGGAAGTAGATCAAATGACCATAATTTTTTTTCCTTTTTTATGTTCGTCATCTGCAATGGATACTGGAAATAGACTAACATGCATATTCATAATATATACATTGAAAAAACAAAAATTCCTAGATGGATACTGGAATAGACAAATATACATATTCATAATATATACATTGAGAAAACAAAAGTTCCTAGACTACAGGTCTAAAATCAAAAGGAATTTTATCTTCTTTCTAGGGACAATAGACAAATGACAAAGACATCTTCACAGCTCTTAATGAGATCCCAAGGTAATTGTGTTGGTGTCAAAAGTGAAATAGTTGAATAGCTGAATTTAAACTAAATGCTTTTCCTAGAACCTTCTAGCTGTTTTTAACAAAGAGTGTGGCAAACAGAATACTGGATAACAGAGGTATAATACATTTTGGCATTCTTGGGAACATTGAGATCCATAATCAGAAGTTCAGCACTGATTAATGATATCACAATGAATACCAAAAGGGAGTAAGGTGGAATTTGTCACTTATTATAAAGTGTAGTCACATTTGTTTTAGTTTCTTGTTTGAGGGTTCAAGGAACCAAAGTCATTACTTTATGAATGAAATACTGTGTGCTAGATATTAATAATAGGCTCCCAGATCCCCAGAATTATTATCTATGCATACAATTTTGGAAGGGAATTGGTTATTGCTTTGGAATATTTGAGAGTGATAGCATTGCCTAGGGCAAGACACTGGCCCTTTCAGGCCACAGGTTATTATGTAACTGGCAAAGTCCCTCAACTCTAACCCGAAGTCCTCCCCATCCCAGAATTATTTTGCTCCCTGCTGTCAATAAGCCAAGAGTTAACTTTGTTATGAACACACACACACACACACACACACACACACACACACACATACACACACCACACACATGCACGCGCGCACGCACACACACACACATTAATTTCTATCTTTTATGTGATTCATTTTTGGTGCATTAAATGATATACTTAAATTTCATTAATTAATTTTATCTAGCAGAGTTCTTCACTCTCTAATTCAAGGACACAGACTTGAATCAGTCACAGCTAACTGCAGGTTACAGACACTGCTAACAGCTAAACTTAAGGAGGGCGGTTGCATCCCCTAACCCAGCAGCTGGTGCTAATGTCAGTTTTCATTTTAAGTGTCTGATGTATGTAGCTTTGTTTGACAAGAACTTGGCATGAAATACAATTTTGCTCGGTTAAAAGCTATAACTGTGCTTCTAGTCCACATACTCTCAATCGGGTTTTTTTTATTAAGTTTTAAAAGTATTCATTTATTTCTAGTCTCTGTCCTGTTTGACTTTATAGATGTTTGATTTATTTCATTTTGCTTCTCTCTCTCTATCTCTCTCTCTCTCTCTCTCTCTCTCTCTCTCTCTCTCTCTCTCTCACACACACACACACAGAGTTTGTGATGCTAGAATTAATCAGATTTTTAAGAAACCTATTTTAAGTGTATAGCCCCACTAAGAGTAAATTTTCAAGCCCCAGAATACTAGGTTCACTGGTTACTAATGGCAAATTTTTGTAATCAAAGAAAACACAATAATTTCAAGAGAAACATCAAAAATGCTTTATTCAAAGTAATGTCCATCGCTAGCTACGCATTTCCCCCATCTTTCAGGTAATTTGTGGATACTGTCCCAATAGAACTTTTTTTGTTTTGAGGCAAACCATTCAGAGACCCAATTTTCCACTTCTTTGTATGTTTCAAGTGCTGCTCAGAAAGTGCATGTGCCATCGATTGGAACAAGTGGTCATCTGAAGGAGCAAGGTCTGGTTAATATTCCCAGGCAAGATCTTTTAACGTGTCTTTAACTGGTTTTGAAGTGTGTATGGTGCATTACCATGAAGCAAAATTACTTTGCCGTGTCTTCTGGCACATTCTGGTTGTTTCATGATCAAAGCATGGTTCAAATTGATTATTTGTTGTTGGTAGCGATTAGTATTAACAGTTTTACCTGGTTTTAGAAGCTCATAATACACCACACCTTCCTGATCCCACCAAACGCAGAGCATTGTCTTCTTTCTGAAGCGATTTGGCCTTGCAGTTGATGTTGATGATTGAACTGGATCAACCCATGATTTTGTGCGTTTGGGATTCTCAAAATAAATCCACCTTTCATCGCCAGTCACAATTTGATGCAAAAAAAGACTTTCGTGCTGCTGGAGCAACATTTTACTGATGACTTTTCGGTTTTCCATTTGTCTTTTGTTCAGTTGATGTGGCACCCATTTTCCTTCCTTTAAAAATCTTTCCCATTGCTTGTAAACAATCAGAAATTGTTTGGTGAGCAACGTTTAATTTTTCTGCAAGTTGTTTTTGAGTTTGACACACATCTTCACCCAATAATGCTTGTAATTGCTGGTCTTCAAACTTTTTTGGTTGACCTAGACGTTCTTGCCTTTCACATCAAAATCACCACTTTTAAAGCACTTAAACCATCGTTCACAAGTATCTTGAGATAGAGCATGTTCACCATAAGCTTCCAGAAGTATACAATAACTTTTTCTTCAAAATAAAGTAATGAATTAAAACTCTCTGCAAGTGCTCTTCTTTTGGCATGAAAGTTGACATTTTTAAGTGTAAAAATATCTATAATGTTAACACCTTCAGCAAATTTGACATATGAAGTTTTGAAGCTTGCTGTCAATACAACAAAATAGCATACATATCAAATTGCATATATATCAACATATGTGTAACTCCATCTATTGAAAAAATTCCGCATTATTAACTGGTACACCCAGTACACTGATATAGCAACTTTGCTTCTGTAAATATAATGAAAAGTCATACGGCTAAATTCCCACATTTTGTGCTTAAATCTTAAACAAAATTTCTTCCAACAAAGGAGCTTTAAAGAAATAAACTTATCAATCACACACGACTTCAGAGTTTTTAAGTACCTGTAGTAGAAAATAATTAGATAGCATGTCTTTAGGGAATAATCATCAAATAAATGAAAATGATCACCCTTTGTCCTGAACTAGCAGAATTCTAGATAGGGCATCGTGACATCAAGTACTCGCTGTTACAATACTGGGGCCCAGGTAATTTCCATTACCTTAGGGGTCCTGTTAAATGCCCTGCCAGTAAAAACTAGTAAGTATAGTAGCCCCCTTATCCACCGTTACACTTTCTGTTCTGTCAGTTACTTGCAGTCAATTACCATGGTGTGGTGATGCCTGGGGCAGATGATCCTAACACTACATCGCAATGCCCACATCATTCACCTCACGTCATCTCATCACGTAGGCATTGTGCCATCTCATATCATCACAAGAAGAAGGGCGAGAACAGTGCAGTAAGATATTTTGAGAGAGTGACTGCATTCACATAACTTTTATTAGAATATATTGTTATAATTATTCTATTAATAGTCATTGTTGTTCATTTCTTCGTGTGCCTAATTTGTTCAGTAACCCTTATCATAGGTATATGTGTATAGGAAAAAAACATAGTATATACAGAATTCTGTACTATCCACAGTTTCAGGCATCCACTGGTGGGTCTTGGATCATACCCCTGTGAAGAAGGAGGGACTGCTGTCCTCTTTGATGATAAGGAAATCTTGGAGTTTGTGAAAGTATTTGTGATAGAAATTGACATTCAACTTGATTTCTTAAGATTCTACTGTCCCCACCTTCACCTAGTCTTAGAGAACTGCTGTAGTTTTTTTATTGAATTTACTGGGGTGACATTGGTTAATAAAATTATATAGATTTCAAGTGTATGATTCTATAATACAGCATTTGTATATTGTATTGTGGTTTCACCACCCAAAGTCAAGTCTCTTTCTGTGTCTAAGACTGCTCATCCTGAGTCGCTTCCACTGCTGCCAGCATTTGGGCTCAGGGGTAACCAGGACCACCTTCACCCCAGTTCATAGGAATACATCTGATAGTGAGGCGTAACTGCCTTCTTCTTCTTGTTACTTCCTTTATGCACACAGAAGTCCTCTGTCCTCTCTGTTTCATGTAGATTATGGCTGCAGCGTAGGAAACACACACATGAGTTTTCCCTTTCTTCTTATTTCATACAATGGGAGTAGCATGTGGGGGTATGTAAACAAGCCCAGCCATCTGCCAGGACAGCCTTCCAGTTCTTCAGAGCTCACCCCCTTGGCTGTGGATTTGTTAAGAGGTAGATAGGATTGTGAGTGGAGACTTCATCCCCTTGCTCTTGTTTATCACTAATTAGGTGATGACAGAGTGGCTTCATAGGAGAGTCCTGGTTAGAGAGTAGAGTAGATGACAGCCCATATGGTGGAGTGTAAAGAGCACCACAAGTTTGTGAGGGAACTAATAGCCACTGAAAGGTAACTCACAGAATCTCAGGGCAAGAGGGAGCCTTAAATTTAATCTGGTCAAATCCATCACCTGATAGTTTAATTCCTTCTAGCCTCTCCTGCCAGTAGTTGTTTATTATCTTTTAAAATATATCCCTTAAGTTTGTGGGGGCTGAAGTTGAAATACACTGGGGTTAGAATTAACGCGAGGTATAGAAGTTGAGACAATAAATTCAAGAGTGTGGTCAAAGGAAAAGAGACAAAAGGTAACTAGAGGTGGAAAGACAAAGGAGTTCCCTAGCTTGTGAGGGAGGCCTTCTTCTCTGGAGATTCTAAATTGAACTAATTTGAAACAAATTCTATCTCTTTGTTTCTTCACTCAACACACATTGACTGAATACCTAATATTTGCTAGGATTTGGGGATACAGAAACAATCAATACACGGTTTCTTTCACCTTTCAGGAGCTTAGACTGACCGAGACAAATGCTGCATAAAAATATCACCTTCAAGGTTAGTGATTAAGTGCTAAAACAAAGTACTCCTGTAAGACTCAGCTTGATGGAATAATTACACAAAGGAGGTGAATGCTTGACCTGGAATATCTGAGGAGGCCTTTGCTAGTGATGGCTAAGGTGGGCAGGAGGCTGATGGAATCCCAAACAGCGTAATCCGAAGCATAAAGTATAGGACATCATTGTGAGTCGTCAGAACTGAGATGAGGCTACAGCTTCAGATGTACGGGGGAAAGGTGGGAAAGGAGCTGGGAAGGTAATGGAAACTCCATCCAGAAGAGTATACAGACAGTTCTCCGGTTACATCACCATCTCCCATTTATTTATAAAAAAAAAAAAAAGTTCCGTCATTTTGACTATGTACATACGTGCTTTATGTTTTTTATCATTTATTTACCACAAGTAAAGGTCAGGAATTGTTATCTTTTAATATTTTTTTTTTACTGTTTCACTTCATTACTTCTGTGCATGTGCTCCATGTGAGTGACATAGGTGCATATGTAGGTGGATTCTGACTTATGGCGAAAATCGCCTTATGTCGCACCATAGGAACAAATCTCCAACGTAACCTGAGGACCTACTGTAGTACACTAAGGAAATTCAATTTAACCAAGCAACACATCTGCTTCTTGCTATGGGAATTTGAGTATTCCAAATTAAAATAAGCAGCAGCCCTAGCTGATTTGGCTCAGTGTATAGAGCATTGGCCTTCAGACTGAAGGGTCCCAGGTTCGATTCTGGTCAAAGGCACATGCCTGGGTTACAGGCTCGATCCATAGAAGGCGGCATGCAGGAGGCAATGATTCTCTCTCATCATTGATGTTTCTCTCTCTCCCCTCTCTCTTCCTCTCTGAAGTCAATAAAAATATATTTTTTAAATTAAAATAAAATAAGCAGCAAAAGACTGTCACATAGACTACAGCATTTATAATAGACAGGGTTTTCAATCACCTAGAACAGCGATTGGTCAGGTATTTCAAAGATAGAAATCAAAGGGTACATAACACTGTAATATTTCATTTTATGTAAAAAATAAAGCACATTATCTAACTTTTTTTTATGTAGAATTAGAGGCCCAATGCACGAAATTCATGCATGGGTAGCGTCCCTAGGCCTGGCCGGCAATCTGGGCCAATCTGTGGGTCAACCGGTGGGGCGATTGGGGGACCCCTGCTGGCACCCACCTTGGCTGGCCTGGGGCCTGTGGGCTGGGGGCAGCTCCTGCGTTGAGCATCTGCCCCCTGGTGGTCAGTGCGCATCACAGTGATGAGTCGTTCCACCAGTTGTTTTGCTGTTTGGTCAATTTGCATATTAGGCTTTTATTATATAGGATAAGACCTTTTCTTAATAATCCTCTATTGTCCTTCTTTCAGTAACCATACATTAAATTATTATATATAATTTCTACTTAGTAACTTTTAAGCAAGAATTTTTAAATGTTATCAAAAAAACTATATTTTAATAATTTTCCCTCCATTTGTTGACATTTCCCTTTCTCACACCTAATTTGACAGCAAACACAGTATTTTTTAGCCTTTCACCTCTATCAGCCTTTCCAGAGCATTCTAATTAGTTATCATGGACACAATTCTCTTTTCACACTCACACTACATTAACTCAGAGATTATCAAGTAAATTACATAATTATAATAATAATTGACACAATCAGTTTGGGAATACACTGAGGGATGCATATAAACCAACTGGAAGCAGAACTGTAAAAACATACCAGACAGTAGATCTGGCTCATAGCTTGTCAGCCTTGTGTGCTCAGCAGGTCCTGGGCAGAGGGTAGCGTGTTCTGTGAACAGAAGAGAGAAGAGTGTTAGCTATTGTTCTGAATTGGTTTCGTGCACAGGGAGAATGGGGAATCTGCCTTGAAAACTATTTTCTTATCTCCCCTGTATATATATTTAGACATTTCAAAGACTGGACCAGCCTTTTCGATCATGTATTCCCATTATGTTCCTAACAGATGAAATAGTCATTTCAAAGATTTTATGCTCTAGGGATTTTTCTGACATACTAGAAATGCCTCATTAGATCCCTAATGTACCAGACATGACATTTGGGTTCAGGTCAGAGGACTTGGTGTCCAAGCGTTCTGATATCAAGGGAAACTGACTTTTAATTAAAAACAAAAAAGCATTTACGTAGGTTGCAAGGCAGGCAATCAGAACTCTAGTGAGACAGAGACACCCAGGCAACAGTCACTATTGCGACACATAAAGACTCTACCTCACTCCTGCACCAATTATCTTTAAAACAAATGTATATCTCAGAGGACCATAGGCTGACAAGAAGGTCTAAGTATTGACACTCTAGACTTTATAAAGGCCACACAGTTCACATGTCCTCCAAGCCCAATTCCAACCATAATGACAATTCTTCATAATATTAGAAGATTTTTGTGGCAAATGTGACTTTATTATCCCCATGAATATATTCATTAGGTAGACAATAAAGAAGGCAAACCATGAAGAAGCTTTGTGACTCATACATTGGCACACATCAGCCTCAAAATAATATGAAATAAGTAGAATCCATTTCAGATTTTTCAGGATCTATGATGTAACTCTCCAAGATTCTTTCTTTTTTTTTTTCTGAGTTATTATGGAAAATGTCTCAATATATTGTTAGGATTTTAAAGCTATTTCATAAGAAGACAGTTCATTTAAAACTAATCTTAGCAATTTATTTAAGGGTAATATAGAGCCATGGCTGGTGTAGCTCAGTTGTTTGGAGCATCACCCCATACACCAAAAGGTGGAAGGTTCGATCCCAGGTCAGCGAGTATATGAGAGGCAACCAATGGATGTTCCTCTCTCACATATCTCTCTTTCTTGCTTTCTCTCTCAAAAAAAAATCAATAAAAATATATTCAAGGGTGAGAATTTTTTTAAAAAAGAGTAATAGAGAAAGCAAATTATAACCAATGTCCAGTGTCTGGCACACACACAAAGTGAATATTTCTGTTTCTTCTACATGAATATGATCCCATGATGTAATATTACAAATTTGACCCCTAAAACCAAAACTATCTATAAAGATGGAGAAATTGGATAACTGTGTACTTAGATAAACATCCTTCGTTTCAGGGATTCTATGTGTTAACATCGGGAGATAGAGTAAATAGCTAGCATTTTCTTTTCAGCATACATGATTCTCTTGTTGAAAACCTTTAAATTTTTATTAAGTTGGTAAGTCATAAATTAATTTTAAACTCAATAACGCTGATTTCTTCATATTCTAGAATTGAATAAGAGGCAATACATCATAAAAAGTAATTAAATTTCACATGCTAAGCCAAAAGTGTAACTGCTTTTAGTAAACACACAAACAGACAAACTGGCTATGATTCTAAGAATACTAATAAAACATCTATTTAGCTCCCATAAGAAGTATTTTAATTTTTTTTATAAAGGTAAGCATATTCCAATTAGTTAAAGCTTTCAGATATGACCTAATGCTAGCTTGATGTCCTAAGGTACAGGCTAGCTTTGAGATCCCTTTGAGAAGAAACTGTGTGGTAGTAAGTAAATGAATTTTATTAGTTAAGAGTAACTTTTCCCAGTCGGAGAAGTTTTAGGTGGCGAAAAGGAAGGAAAGTATTCTAACCGTAAGATCTAGGTTAACAAAGTAGGCAAATTAGTTAGGATGGAGCACAGGATCCCTGTTGGGATGGGGTAGTAGCTAAGGTAGGTGAACTAAGGTAGGTAGGGAAAGTAGGCAAGGCCTAGATAGATGCCCTTGATTGCCAGGCTGTGGTGCTGAGACCTTACCTGAGTTTTTAAGCATCACAGTGTCATCAAAGATGACACTCACAGTGGTATATCCGGTCGCCAAGCAGATGTGAGGGGACAATGAAGCAGACATGGGAGTGGGGAGTTGCAGGAAGAGTCTGCTGCTAAGAATGAGATTCTCAGGATGCTATAGCAAAAAGAGAAAGAATTGTAAGGACAGACAGCAAACAAAGCCAAATGTTCAGAGAGTAAAAACAGGAAAAAAAAAACAAAAACGTTGTTAGATTTGGCAATGAGGATGCTGTCGGTGAAATTTAAGGAAAGGATTTTTGTAACCCCAAGATAACAAAGCTAAATAAATTGAGGCTTAACGTTAGAGAACGTTACAGAATTGTGAAAAGACAAGTGGTTGTTAATTCTGAATTCAAAATTTTGGCAAATATGCAAGTGAGGTGAGACCTTTGTACATTTGCAGGTGGCAGGGAGAAAAAGTTTGAAGGTGGAGAGACTGAAGATGTTATGGTCAAGGAAAAAAATGAGTGAGCAGGGTCTGTGGGGAGAAATTGGATTGTAGCTAGCCCTAAAAAGAGGACTGGGCACGTCTTCCTCAGACAAGCAAGAAAGAAAGATGAACATCAACAAAGGGTACCTGTGAGTAGAAAAGAGGGAAAATGGACAGAGTTATAATTAAAGTGATGGCCTCTATCCTCTTTGTGAAACAGAGGGTATGATTATCTGACAAGATTAGGGCGAGGTGAGATTAAACATTTAAAAAAAAAACACAGAAATTTCAAAAAAAATGGTTACTAAAAAATTGATATATGAATAAAATGTGTTATTATTCATTGTGAGTTAAAAGTAAGTCAGAGGCAACAGCGAATGAAATCAATACATCTGGTAACTCTCTATAGATACTCTATATCCTGGGAGCACAAAGAAGATAAACTGGCCAGGCGTTGATCCAGACAGAGCAGATCTGGCTGTAGGTTAAAGATAGAAGGCAACCTAGGGCATTAGAACTGTTTAAAGGTGACTGACGAAAATTCTAACCAGCCAGGATGCAAGTGTAGACAAAGGGAAGACTGACTGAGGGAAATGAGGAGCTGGGTCATTAGAGGTCTCCTGTTGGGGCAGAAGCTGGTCAGTGAGCAGGGAGGGCATCTGAAATACTACAGAGTACAACGCTACCACAATGCCAAAGGTATGGCCGCCTCTCCCTCTTAATAATCTCCCCAGAGTCTCACAAGCTTTAAAATATGGATAAAATAATACAGGAACTTGCACTGAAAGATAAACAATTGCTTCCCACCATTTGAAGTTTCATTGTTCAGCTGTTAGATCATTTGTAGGAAGACCGAACCTCACTAAAAAGAGACATAGCTGTTACTACCTTCCAAACAGCATTGAGGGGTGAACAGACATTAGCAAAATTAACTCTATGTTGAAGGTAAGATTAATAAATTCACTCCTTTCCTTATTGAATCTGCTTTCTGGGCAAAAATGAGACAGCTTTGAAATAGCATTAATTTTCATAGAACTCTAGAATGCTATTTTAGTAAGCTAAACATTAGGCAGCACATAATAAACACTTATTGAATGCTTACTATGTGCTGATCACCATACTAGGAAATCCAAGAGTGCCTAATCCACAAAAACCTTTCACACATGTATCTCCTGGAAGAAGTTTTAAGATGGGTGGAGGTAAAAAAAAAAAAAAAAAAGTAGGGAAGGGATTAGCAACAGAATAGCCACAACAAAGGGGTAAGTTACGGGTTAACAATGAAGGCTACAGTAAACATGAGAAAGGAAAAGGAGCTGTAAATCAAATACACCTCAAAAAAAAATGTGGTTGGAAAAAAAAAAGAAAGAAAATAGGGAACAAAATATCCAAGCCACAGCTATACCATGACGTAAGAGGAGAAACACACTGAATACAAAAGAACAGTGTCAGCTTCAATGATAAAGGTGCAGGTAAACAGGAAAATAAGCTAAGGACACTGGTTTTAAGAGGGTATGATTGTTAATATCTAATCTAGAGAAAGTAATTGTCTGTACTCCAAGAATAATGTATATTATAGTCACTGAATATATAGTCAGTATTCATGGTGCTAGAGAGCTTGTGGGTAAGAAAGGAAACAAGCTGAAGGAAAATTATATTGCATTTCAGACATATGTGACAAACAGATAAGTAAAGAATTAATTACTGGAGTGTGCACTATCTCCAAAAGTCATTTCTGTATTGGTCAGAATGCTTTTGCTTGCAATGGACAAAAAGCTACCTCAATTTAGTAAAGCAAAAAAAGGGGGGGGTTGAGATACTAAGTTGCTATTTTCTATGACTGAGAATTTCAGAAAAAATGTTATCTTCAGGCATGGTTGGACCCAGGGCTCAGACAATATGAGTATTCCATCATTTTCCAGCTCCTAGCACGGCTTCCTTTGGCAATGGCTGCATTTTGAGCATGACTTCTCTATATTATGAGGACTGACGTTTTCAGACTTGCATTATTACAACAGAAAACAATCCCACAAAAAAATAAATAAAAAGAGCTTCTTCATATAAGTTTATGCCAAAGTTCTTCCTGGAATTGAATTTATGCACCTACTTTCTTTGTGTATCAATCTTTGAACTGCAGCCAGAGATTTAAAAAAAAAAAATCCATATGAGCCATTCCCAACTCCCTAGGTTAGATTGAAATTAATTAGCTAAACTAAACTGTATGGAGTAAAAGAGGGAAAGATGGCACCCAAAAGAAAAACTGATCCACTGTTTTCAGAGTCATGTCCTAAATTAGTATTTCTCAAGCTAGGCTGGAGCAGAAAGAAGTGTATCAGAATCTAGGAAATGGGAGGAGGAATTTTATGTTATGAGGAGATATGGAAAGAAGGGGGAGTATGCATAGAATGAAACTGAGAACTGCAGCTCTAATTATACTATTGTCTACAATAAGGATATAACCTATGGTATTTCTAAACCCAATGTCCACAAAGCATATATATGTTGCTTTTAGATTGAACTTTACAACAACAAAAAAGGAAACTTTTCTATGTTCTATTAACCTATTTCCCCCTAAATGTTCTTCAGAGAAAAAACAGAAATGGTCCCTCTAATCATTCCCTACTCTGCCTAGCTTTTATTAGTGCTACACATTATAAATATACCCAGTACAAATACATCATTTGTCAAAAAATAAGTAGCATGAGATGGTTGGATTTGTGTATGAGTATGTGTGTAAATGTTAGGTATTACTACTTACTTAGACACCTCCCATATTTCAAATATCTGTTTTCAAACTTTGGATACTATTTAGAATAACATTACGTATGTGAAAATTGCTCTCAAAAATAATATCTCAAGTCTATTTATCATAAAATGAACTCTAGGCTAAGATATTTAGAGCCACACTAAACTATAGATTTTAATTAACTTTTATTGCATTGTTTTACACATTTTGTAGTACATAAGAATCACATTGTTTATGCATTAAGTTACTTACAGATATAATTATATAATGTCATATGTTGTTTAGAAAATGTATTAAATCATTCCTTTTACAACTTTGGCCTATTTATGAAGATAAATCACCACAATTCAAGTTGAGAGCATTAAAAACCAACAGTCTCTACCACAGCAGAGCATATAAAGTGAAAGTAAGTAGTAAAGATAAGGTATGAAATATAGAAGGATGGTTGTATAAATGTCATCCTACAACATGTTTCAAAAATGGAACATGAGCCCTGACTAGTATGGCTCAGTGGCTAGAGCGTCGGCCTGTGGACTCAAGGGTCCCAGGTTCGATTCCGGTCAAGAGCATGTACCTTGGTTGCGGGCACATCCCCAGCAGTGGGTGTGCAGGAGGCAGCTGATAGATGTTTCTCTCTCATGGATGTTTCTAACTCTCTATCCCTTGCCCTTCCTCTCTGTAAAAAATTAATAAAATATATATATATTTTTTAGAAAAATGGAACATGAAGCCCTGATGGCGGGGGAGCTTCAACCTACGAACCAGAAGGTCACCAGTTCGATTCCCTGTCAGGGCACATGCCCAGCTTCGAGGATGATCCCCGGTGGGGGGCATGCAGGAGGAAGCCAATTGATATTTCTATCTTTCTATCTCTCTCCCTAAAATCAATAAAAACATATTTTTTAAAAAAGAAACATGAAATTACCTTTAAGAGCTGACTTTAGATTTTCCATATTCCATTCCGGAACACTAAATCATTTTTGAAATTTATTTAAATTTTAGTCATAAAAAGATGAATAGTATTCTTTCAGAAAACTGTTTCAGAAGTGTGAAATTTAGGAAATTTAGGATTGTTCTTTTGTGTGTTCTTCAGCCATTACTTGGTGTGTGTTTTGTTTTGTTTTTGACAAGAGCCTTTTTCCAATTCTGGTTTAACTTCATCAATGAAACCACCAGAAATGGTACAGAATTAACAACTCTTAATAACTTTAGATATTATAATCTCATGTATGTATTTCACATTTAGGTTTCTGATTCTTATCATTCTTTATACTCCTCTCTGCCCGGTAATTTCCAGACACAGTTCTACTAAGTCAGGTTTTTCTCTAATCATATATGTAGTGTTAATTTTTGGTCATTAATATATTTGCAAGTAGTCGCCCATAGTACATATAGTTCTTAGGCTATTTTTTTTTAATTTTTCATGATCTGTTCAGTTTAACATATGTCATCCAAATTTCTAGCAGTGATGTACATCTTCATACACATATAGCAAGTTTCATCTAACAAGGAACTGATATTTTTCAATTGATAAATTAATTCTATTAAAGAAGATTAGCCCCACTTTTGAGATTGAGATAGCCTGAATTCTTCATGTGGTTTTCTAGTCATGAAGGACTCCTTAAAAGTGAGGTAATAATTCCTTGTCTGTTTTGGTTCCTACTGTGGTCCAGATATTGCACATTAACTTTTTTCTGGAGTCTTAACTGCAGGGCGGGGGGCGGGGGGGGGGGGGGGGGGCGGGCGGGGGGGAATGCATCCAGGCATAAAAAGGCATTACTAAATAGAAAAACTTCTAAAAAATAAAATAAAATCAATCTCTTCTCATAGTGGGGTTGTCTTAAACAGAAGAATTGCTACTCTAGTTAACTCATATTAATCCACCTGGATCAACAAGAAGTATTTTATTCTTTTGAACCAAGTAGACTGAGGATAAGGCTGCAGAGAACCAAATTCAGAGAATGACTGTTTTTCAGCAGAGATATATTGGCTCAGAATTCTAAAACTTTGAAAGTAATTCTTGAGAAACATCAGTATCAGGGCTTTCCAGGCTTTTTGACATCAATTCCTGAAAGTTTGTGTCTTTGAACAACCTCGAATCTTTCAAGTACTAGTAATTCCTATATACACATCACATACAAAAACTACCTACTTAATAAAGAGCAGCCATGATAGAGAACTATCTTGCAAACAAAAGAGAAAATTCCTTGTTTTAACTACTCACAAATTACTTTGCAAAATAGCCAAATAGATAATAAATTTAGCTAGCATTTTATGAAATTTTGTATGCATTTGGGGATGTGAAGGGTGTCTTTTTTGAACAATTTAATACCTTACAAGTGTTTGTGCATCTCTTTATTTTTCTTTTAAAGACTCAGTGCAATTCTAATTAGTGTATGTCATAATTTATAATGTTGGCAGCTATTCTAATGTCTGCAAAATGTTTCTAGAGCCACAAATTAAGAAGAAAAAAAACACACCTATATACTCAAATAGATAAAACATTTTCTAATTAAATATACGAATTAAATTCTTGTTGGCATTAATTAAATAAAAGCATAAAAGCTCATTTCAAAAATAATGTGTTATTACTGACTTTTGTATATCATGGATGTTTTTTATGCTAGGATGTTGAAGAGCTAAACTATTTTTTTTTCCTCTTGAGTTGCTGGCCATGACCACTTTAGCATACATGTTTCTATCTGCTAGAAGTGTGCTAGATTGCTTGGCTGTGTCAGAACTGTCTTGAAACCTACTCACCTGGCCTTTTTTAAAATATATATATATATATATATATATATATATATATATATATATATATATATATATATATATATATATATAATTTATTTTTTACAGAAAGGAAGAGAGAGATAGAAACATCAATGATGAGAGAGAATCATTGATCAGCTGCTTCCTGCACACCCCCTACTGGGGATGTGCCTGCAACCAAGGTACATACCCTTGACCAGAATCAAACCTGGGACCTTTCAGTCTGCAGGCCTATGCTCTATCCACTGAGAAAACCGGTCAGGGCTCAACTGGTCTTTTAATGCTGCTCCAAACAATGCAGTGGTTCAAAATCTATAACACACATATATATGCAGTGTGAACATCTGAGGTTAGTGTCTATTATATAACCACTTATAAAGAGGTTTCCTTGCATGCGTAAACCTTTGAGATTCTTTTCCTTATTGTCCAGGGCAGAAGGGAATGTTTTCGTTGAAATTCTAAGAACTCCAAGCACAGTTGAGAGTAAGACTATACAGGGAATCAGGAGTATTAAGTGAATATAAAATTCTCCCCTTCCCCTTGCCCCTAAAACTCTTCTTTTACTTGGATCCCAGAATAACCAGACACTCTCCAGCAATATGGTTAGATGATGCTCATCTTGGAAGTCTGGTCATCCATAAAGAAAGACCTAAAGATACTGGTATCAGGGATTCCTGGAGAAAACAGCCCATCCAGCCCACCTTAGAGTAAAGTGCACAATTGATAAGACTGATCGAAATGGTCAGAGTTTCAAATTAGCATTTTAGTGCCTTGTAAATGTAAACTTTTCTTAGGAAAGTCTCTAACGTGGAGGAGAGTAAAGTCATATTTAAAAAAAAACAAAAAGAAAAAAAAAACAACTTGAAAGAAACCAACCATACCACATAAGAAAAAAACTAAAAAGCAAATAAAAGAAAACAACCCCTTTCATTAACATCCAAATAACAGGAACTCTGGGAAGAAAGAATAAAAGGGAAAAAAGCATTAAAGAAATGCATCAAGCCCAGCTGGTGTGGCTCAATAGTTGAGTGTCGATCCATGAACCAGGAAGTCTGTTCCGACCCGAGCAGGGCACATGCCCAGGTTCTGGGCTCAATCCCCAGTTGGGAATGTGCAGGAGGCAGCTGATCAACGATTCTCATCATTGATGTTTCTATCCCTCTCTCCCTCTCCCTCCCTCTTTCCTGAAATCAATAAAAATATTTTTAAAAAATTTAAAAAGAGAAATACATCAAGCAATTTTCCTCAAACGGAAGAATATGAATTTCCAGTTGCATGGGCCCTCTGGATGCCCAGGCCCGTGAAACATGTCACTGTGAGAGTGCAGAATGCAGGAGATAAAGAGAAGAGTCTATAGGCTTTCAGAGAGAAGAATAAGTCATAAAGAAAGCATTGAACATTTAAAGAGACCTGGACGTCCTCAAAGAAATAATGAAAAACAAAGTCAATAGGACAATGCTTTCAACTTTCTGAGAGATAATTCTCTATAACCTAGAACTCCAAGCCCATTTGGAATACTCAAGAATGCTGTTCACTCAAATTCCCAGCTGTCTCATCCCTACACTTGTGTGAAAAGGGATGAATAAAAATATTATAGCACATGACTCACTTTTGAATAGCATTTACTTCATCATTTTTTAAAATATATTTCATTGATTTTTTACAGAGAGGAAGGGAGAGAGAGCAAGAGCTAGAAACATCGATAAGAGAGAAACATCGATTAGCTGCCTCCTGCACACCTCCCACTGAGGATGTGCCCACAACCAAGGTACATGCCCCTGACTGGAAACGAACCTGGAACCCTTCAGTCCGCAGGCCGACACTCTATCCACTGAGCCAAACTGGTTACGGCTACTTCATCATTTTGATCTACCCAAACTTTACTACAACATTTTGGGAGTACGGAGGAAGGGAAATGTGTAATAGATGAAACAAAACTAAATCCTTACTTCTCTTAGTGAAAATTCAATAAATAATGCCTTAAACCAACGTGCAATATACAGATGCTCTTTAAAGATGTGGAGGCAGACACCAAAGGAATCAGAGCTTGAGTCATTTCAAACTGAGTAAGAGGAAATATGTGAGAATGTAAATTAATGATCAGTGTTGGTCTGTGGAGAAAAACCTAGTAGCCGATCTAATATTTTTCCTGCATCTACGAATAACAAAAACAAAACAAAACAAAAGAAACAAACCAAAAAAAAGCCATGGTTAACAATCCAAATCACCAATTTAAGTGTTGTCCATAGTAGGCAAACTTGACCTTTCCATTGGGTTCATAAAAGCCACAGTTAGGAGTTCTTTGCAAGTGAAATATAGCACTTGCTTACTTGGCTAAATAAAAGACATTTTTTGTGTGTCAAACTCAAAGTAGCAATTCATACCATTCATTATTTTTGTTGCATTTCACACCACAGGTGTGTTTTCACAAAGTGTCAAGTTCCCATTTGTCACTTAGATACTGGACAGGTGAGCCAGTAGTCATGTTGTGCTATAAATGTACAACCATATGTGGGTCACAGTGAGAAATAGCATATCCGCAGACCACGTGATCGTCACCCGAAGCGCACAACAGGCATCACTAACGCAGGTTCAGCACCGGCAAGTACTGAACCTTTTCATTCTCTCCCTCGTTTCAAATGTTTCCCCAACATCCTCAGAGCTTGTTTTCTTCCAGTGTTCACCAAATAGCCCGCATCTTCCATAAGGGCCTATCCTCCACACGTCTCCCTTAGCTTTCCGCTGCCGTCTGCGGGCGATCTTCCGCCACCTCTAACACTTCAATATTCATAACCTAGAATCACTTCTTTATTTTTACTCCTCTGAAACCCTTTCGACTTTCCCAATCTTCCAGTCTCTTAAAAAAAAAAAAAAAAAGGTAAGACATATCCTCTGAGCTTGGCAGCCTGCTAGAGATTAAGGTATATAGAGGGCTGAGGCTTTAGGGCCTGGCAGTGCTAACTGAGAGCCTTGTGAATGCAGGAAGTTCATTCTGAATCTAGAGTAAATCTTTAGGAGACCAGGAAAGAAAAGGGAGGGGAGAGGTGAAAGAAAGAGTAAATGTTTAAGTGGGTAACTATGATAATAAAGGAAGAGAGAAAAGTTGGAATATATTTATTGATGCTCTATATATTCGTTTCAGAATAGACTGTTACATCTATCTAAAAATGGCTATATTTTCCTGCCTTTTTTATTTTTTATTTTATGAAGAGTGTAAGGAGGGTGACCTATGCATTCATTGGTGGTCACGCAAATTATTCTATTTGTGAGGAAAGTTTGTGACCTTGCAAGAATTAGAACTCTATAACCTGAGTCGATTTTGTCCTCTAGCAGGAAAAAGAACACATTATCACAACAGACCTCTTGAGTCTCATTTTCAAACTAATGCATTCAATCCCTAACAAAGAGCAAAGGATAAACAATTAGACATTCCATGTAACCGAACTCTTATCCACCTGCCAACAATTAAACCCAGTAATTAAAAATTGTAGAAGAATACACATACGCAGATCCTCCGCCGCAATCATACTGCGGTCAAAGAGGGGAAAGCTCTTTCCTAATAAGTTCCCTTTCTATTTCCCAGGCTGCTTTTCTTGACGTTAAGCAGACACGAGATCCTGTCAACTGTTTCACTTTCTTTAAAAGGAGGGAAATCCTATGCTCTGTCTCCTGGGAGGACTATTATATACAGATGAATGTATTTTTTTATTTCGTTTAATAAATGCAGTGTTCAGAACAGATGTTAAAGCTTGAAATTGTCCAGAGAAAGGAACAGCTCAGGTGGCAATAATGCAGGCTTCCTGCCTGCTGTGCTTTCTTCTTTGTCTTTGGAAGAGCTACTTTCACAGGTGAAAAGGTATTACAGTATTTATAACCCCTCAAGTCCTCACCACTGGACTGAAGCTGACAAACGGGGTGCTAATTAGTACCAGGAGTGGGGGTGGCGATGGTGGTTTTATGACACCGTCATCTGGCCAGTAAATTGGACAAAGAGAAACAGCACATTTACAGCAGCATTGCAAATCCAGCCATGCAACAGGTAGAGGGTGCCTGTGAGGACTGTGGTGTTATTTTTAAGGTGGATTTTCTCTAACACCAGCCTATTTGGCTCTGCCACGGCCGTGCTCCTCTGTGGATTTTCCAGGGCACTGGCTACTTGCACCACTATAATCCAAAAGGATTTCCGTCCAGTGCACCTGTGAATAATGATAGGCTTGGGACAGAGAAAAGATATTATTAATGTCAGATTGAGTATCTGTCCTCTGAGAATTACAATTTATAAAACAACAAATCTCAATAGAAATAATAGTCAAGCTACTGTTTTGCAAACAAGGAAGTAGTAAAACAGTAAAATTTGATCAACTAATTATCTGTTAGTATCAATAATAAAATCCATTACACAAGTCATAGTTTTACAAATTTTATAAACTTTATTTAGTTAAACTAAAACAAAACTGTAGTTTATAAATGTGGCCAGCACGCTTACTTTGTCTTTATTGATTTGGGGGTCTGTCCTGGCTGTGATAAAGAGAAAGCATGGGATAATGAGGGGAAATGGATTCATTATTAGAAAAGTTTAAGCCCCAAGAGCATGTCAGTGCCGTTAAGAACAAGAACTTTCAACTCCAAAAAACCGGAAGCTAAGCCCAGACCCTTACTTTGCCACTTGCAATATGGTCCTCAGCAAGGAAATTGCTCTCAGCCTCAGTTTCTCCGTTCACAATACCGACTTTTTTGAGATTGTGGGGAGGATTAAAGGAGATAACATATACAGTTAACCACTGAACAGTGCAAATGTGTGTTAGGGACTTTGCCGATACCTTTTGAGTTCCCTCGAATTTAAGTTGCCCCTTAGTATCCCGGGCAGATTAATTCCAGGACTCTGCTCACCTACCAAAATCTGCAGCTGCTCAAGTTTCCTATATAAAATGGCAAAGAAAAATGCATACAATTGGCCCCCTGCATCTGTCAACTCCCAACCACAGGTGAAAACAGTAGGTATTTATTGAAAAAAAAAATATCTGTATGAGTAGACCTGCGCAGTGCAAAAAATCTCTGTACGAGTAGACCATATTTGTTCAATGGTCAACTGTGTAAACCCTTCAGCAGGCTTCCTGATGCATTACAATTGTTCATGAAATAATCGATTTTTTCTTTTATTTCTCCATTTTAATTAACACTTTACAAAGTATAAAATATACTGTCTTTTGGGGAAAACATTATGTACTTTTTTTTCTGTCACACAGTACATGAATATCAAGGGTTTTACTTCTTCAACAAAGAAAGGAATCATGAGGGGTCCGGCTGCAGGGCTGTCCAGTTCTCCCCCTCACCCAGGGCCAGATGTAGGTGCCACTGCTGGTGACCCCTGGGGTGCCGGTGAGGGTCTGATTCCCCAAGATGAGGCCCTGGGCAGGGCAGAGGCCCTTCAGAGCCCCACTGTGCATCCAACATCACTCACCCCATCTCAATATATCGGAAATGATTCTGGCACAGAGCAAGAAGAAGGCTTGGGACTTTTGCATTAGGTGCCTCCCACCCCCGTTTTGCTCAGTTCTTCCTGGACCATTTTCTGAATAGGTAAACTGAGGCAGTGGACAGAAAACACATTGAACTTGGTCTCTGTCCTGAGACCTGAATTTGGCCTGTTTTTCATCTTTCCCCTCCCCTGACTCCCTGGTCTCCACCTTTGCTGCACACTCTTCCCAAAGGAGCCCCAGTAGGTGAGGGGCACCAATGGTAGATGATCTTAAAACGATTAACTGTCTTAAGAGAGTCACAGCATTTTCTCCATTGTTTAATTGTTCAAGTTTATCCCTGGTTGTTTGAAGATTAAATATATTAAAAATGATGAAATATGCAAAATCACTTAAAAATTATCCAATAATACATATATACTACTACTAAGGAACTCAAATGTTCTCTTTTCCATCGGAAAAAAAAAACTAGTTTTCAAAGACAGCTTTCCAAAAGTAATTTTTTGTCACTATCACTCACTTCACACAACACCTTTAGTTCCCCCAAACCATCTTCACAGAGATGCTTTCCAGAGTAACATACATGCATGCAGCCTGGCACCAGAAAATATATACGTGCAAAATGGCTAGTTATGCTTTGAGGAGCAGAATGGTGATGGCTTTAAATAATTTTCCCAGCTCATGAACACACACTGATTAACATTTAAAGTTCACTGCTTACAACTACAGCTCAGAGATATATTGTCATGTGATATAGTGAAGAGAACAGAGTGGGGACTCAGTTCTCAGTGGGAATGTTTCTTCATGCTCCAAAAAGTACTAAATGGTCACAGCAGGTGAATATAGTAACTATCTTCAAGGAATGACAATTGAAAGTAATATTAATGTAACAGATTATTTGTTCTGAGATTTTAAACCTTGAAATTAGCATACAATCTATGCAAATTTATAGAATCCAATAAATTCTAAACAGAAACTTTAAATTATCACAAAATTGCAGTCATATACAACCTTATTTTTAAATCCCAGGGTCAATGGAGTCTATAAAATTGAACATGAGGGGGGAAAAGCCTGAAATGACACAGTTTGCCCAAAATACAATTGAAATGCAGCTCAGAATTGGACTATTAGAATTCTCCTAAGAGCAGAGGTTATCCCAGGAATTCCTTTAACCCAAGTGACAGGAACAGAGAGGATTCCTGTCATAGCTTCTTTACTTCCTTCAACACTGGCTTTGAAGCTCTGTACAAAATCCCTCCTCTTGCAGTGAGCATCATACCCATTCCTGGTCTTTGCTTTTAGTCAAAAGAAAATTGCAAAGTGACTGCTGGTATATTTTTGCCAACAAAATGCAGCATATGCAGTGACTGTTAAATCTAAGAGTGCCTTAAATGTACTGGTAGAGATTTTAAAATTTATACATCTCTATTCCCCACCCCTAGATTTCCTAGCTCATTAAGTCTGGGATAGAGCCTGAGCATCTGCACTTTAAAGCCCCATAGATTATTCTGATGCACACCCAGAGTTGAGAATATGTATAAAACAATCAAATGAAAAAGCTTTATAAAGTCTAATTCCTTCCCTCTACTTTCCCTGGAAAAGCAGCCTGTACGGAAGAAGTTGCTAGCCCACACTGGACAAAAATACTTATTTATATGCTGAAGAGATATGTAGTTCTAAGCCCTGAACTGGACCGGTTTAGGTAAATTGAAGCCAAATTACCTGACAGAATCTTCTGGGGACTGTCACATCTATCATACCCTGCCTTCATAGACAGCTGGATGATTCATTACTTTACATAAAACAGAATATCCCAATGTTATTATTAAATAGTGATTATTATTCATAATAAGAGAGGATAATGCATACTTACTTGAATTCAGATAATTAAATTAAATACTTTTCCAGAGATTCGATCCAAGTATAATAGTCTTAGAAAGCCCAGGAACTAAGAAGCACTTTGAATAGTTGCTGGATTTAAAAAAACAGAATCAATTCCACGTTTTGGTACATTCCACTTCCCAGCACAGAAACTTGAATATTGCTTTGCTTATCATGTGCAATGAAAACAGCTACAGAATGGTATTATGAAAGAATGTACATGATTTTCTGAGCATGTTATTGGGCATAAAAAGTAAATGCTGCCACAGTGATTGATAACACAACCTTCTGAGATCAGACTTAATGGAGAACAAGGCTGAAAAAAGAAAGCAAAACGCAAATTTTCAACAAAACTGGAGGGAGCTCGGAAGTTTGACCTGTGACTCTACCACAATTAAGTGTTTCACTGGCATTAACCAATTGACCTTAAAGGGGAATAGTGAAATCTATTAGGTCATTTGGCCTGATCCATGGGAATATGTATAAATTATTTGAAAATCAGGTGCTTGATAACTTACTTATTTAAAGCTTCATTTATAAAGAGAGGGCACTTTTTAAATATCATGATACTCATTAGAAAGAGATTGGTAATCTCCTATCATTTTTCAGGCAAGTGTGTGTGTGTTTTTTTTAAAAAAAAAATCAATGTCAATGTATCTTTTGGCAGATATTAACCCTGTTCTGTTACCAGATTATTAGAAAAATAACAATAATGACAACACAATAACCCATAACGAGCACTCACGTATCAAGCACTATGTTCCACAATTTACATGCTATGACATTATTTAATCATCACAATCATGCATCATGTGTACAATTGGCCCCATTTTACAGACAAGGAAATTGAGACTTAGGCAATTAACATAACCAAGATTATAAAACTCATAAGTGGTGAGGCTTGGATTTGGACCCATGTTTGTAGGGCTGTATTTTACCTAAGAATGTAACTCAAGGATGATAGTAACACAGAGACAGACTTCAGTATATCAAGGGGGAAATGGAAGTCACATCAAAGATAGCCACAAATGAAAACAAAGGAAATTGATATATTTATAAATTAAAAATTTGCTTCCAAAGTACACATCAAAGCTATGATCATTTTCTACCATAATACTTGCACAAGGTGTGGGTGGATTCAATTGTATGCAATACATTTTCCTAATAAGGTCTTGAATACATTTCTTTAAGGTGAGAATATTTTTCACACATATGTGTAAAGAACAAGTTAAGCCCTAACCGGTTTGGCTCAGTGGATAGAGCGTCGGCCTGCAGACTGAAGGGTCCCAGGCTCGAGTCCGGTCAAGGGCATGTACTGTGGTTGCGAGCACATCTCCAGTGGGGGGTGTGCAGGAGGCAGCTGATCGATGTTTCTCTCTCATCGATGTTTCAAACTCTCTGACCCTCTCTCTTCCTCTCTGTAAAAAATCAATAAAATATATTTTATTAAAAAAAAAAGAACAAGTTAAAAGTGAAATTGGACTAAACTGCAATAATCATGATACATGTGGAATATCCATTGTGGTGACTTTTAAATATTCTTACCCATTCTTTGATATTCCGCCCTTCAAAGGGTGGAAACTAATTTCTCTGTCCTTGAATATGAGCTGGATTTAGCAACTAACTTCTAACATATAAAATGAAATTAACAAGTTAATGAATAAGCATGGCAGAAGCAACAGAGTATGACTTCCAAGACTAGAAGGAAAAAGGATCTCTCTCTCTCTCCACCATCTCTACCTCCCCCCCCCCCCCGCCACGCTTTCTCTCTGGAAGCCAACTACCACATCATGAGAAAACTCAAGCAGCTCTGTGATGAGGTCCGTATGCCAGAGAACTGAGGCCTCCTGCCAGCAGTCAGAACTTACCAGGCATGTGAGTGACACCGTGGCAGCAGATTCATTGGCCCCAGTCAGCCTTCAAGTGACTGTAGACCAAGCCATAACCACAATCTGATGAAAATCCCTTAGGCAGAACTACCTAGCTACGTTGCTCCCAAATCTCTGACCAACAGAAACTGTGTAAGATGTTTTAATTAAATTGTTATTAAGCAACATATAACTAGTACAACCATATTGCCTATATAACCAGTGTAGCATAATATCACAGCAAGTAGCGGTTACTGCCTCTCTTTCACACATTGCTATTTCACTTTGCACTTCAGTTCCCTCATCTATAAAATAAATAAATAAATAAATAAATAAATACTAGGGGCCCAGTATATGAATTCATGCACCTTGAAAGGAACTGTGGGCTGCGAGGCTCTGGTGAGCACAGGGGCAGGTCTCGGCCCATCCTCCGCACCCCCGCCAGGCCCTGTCCCAACATGGCCCCCAGTCCCCTGTCTGCCCGCAGCCCCACTCCTGCTACCACCGCTCCCACGCGCTGACGGGGGCTGGCCCTGCTCGCACCTGCTGATGGTGTGGAGTGACTGGGGTCAGTACCAGCAGCGGGTGTGAGCAGGGCCGGCGCTGTCAGCGGATGCAAGTGGCGGCTGCTGCCCCTATCGCCCCTCAGGAGCAGGGGGAGGTAGAGAAGCCCTCAGGGGCAATCAGGGGCACAGCCACCGCTCACACCCACTGATGGTGCCGAACTATCGGGACCGGCAAGGGGCGCCAGCAGAGGGTGCAAGCAGGACCCATGTCAGCAGTAGGTGCGAGCCCTGGGCAGGACAGCGGCGTCTGGGAGCAAAGAATTTTCAGTAACCACCCTGATGACAGCGACCTGTGCCCCGCCTTGGTGTGGTGCCCCCACTCACCTGCCCCACCATCCCACTGCAGCTGATGCCCACCATGTTCCACGCTCTGCCGCTGAAGCCCGCCATGTTCTGCACGCACCCCGTTGGTCAGCGCACGTGATAGTGACCGGTTGTTCGGCCATTCAGTCTATTTGCATATTAGTGTTTTATACTAGCATGCATAGATATTTATATAAAGTTTCCTGGATTTATGAGGATTTAGTGAGATAGCTCATAAATACCGTTTAGAAGAGTTTCCAGTAGAGTAAACTATAAATAAAAGTGAGCCATTATTATTGCTGTTGATACATTTCTCTACTGTCTCTGGAGTTTCATTTTGATTGAAATGAAACAAAGCTGAACTACCTATGTACATTCTTCACTCTGCTTCTCGATCTCATTCCCTTTTCACCCCCCAGTTCTCGTTTCTCAGCTTTAAATGAGAGGTCGTAAGAGAACACAAGTGAATATGGTATTTCTTCTATTTCCAGCTACTTCTTAAAACTTCTCCCATTTGGGAAGCTAAACATTTGGCATCTATGAAAAGTTTGGGACAGGAAAACATAGAATAAGCTTAGGTCAAAAAGCTAAGGCCTAGGGAGCTTCAAGGATATACAGAATACAGAAGGTTAAAGTAAAGATTTCTACTTCTACTAAGAGGAGAAGCAAAGAGAGTTGAGACATGGATGTGTCCTAACCATGCCCCTTATCTTGCACCAAGACTAGAACAGGGGAAAGCAATTTCAAAGAGTTGTGGGGAAGCCCAGATTACAGGGAAACCACCTCACTTCCCAGTGTGGCCCAGGGAGGGTGAGACCCCAGAATTCCCCTGCACACCAGGCAGGTCACAGGAGCAGAGCTGCATGGTGGCTTCGGGACAACAGGCCTCAGACAGCCATGCAGCTTTCACTATCTGCCAGGACGATGCAGGAAGAGAATGAATGTAGGGACTCCTCGGCAGACCCTAAGAGGCCTACTAGCCAAAATCAAGACTTTGCACAGCAATGATCTGGAAAAAAAATGCGAAGACCAGGAACCCAATGCGATGATGTACAACACAGCAGTTTCAGTCATCAAAGGGCACTCTACCCTCAACGCCTTGTCTGGGCCCTTCAAAGTCCCCTAGAACTTGGACCAGCCGTGGGCAAACTATGGCCCGTGGGCCGAATCCGGCCTGTTTGAAATGAATAAAACTAAAAAAAAAAAAAAAAGACAGTACCCTTTTCTGTAATGATGTTTACTTTGAATTTATATTAGTTCACACAAACACTCCATCCATGCTTTTGTTCCGGCCCTCCGGTCCAGTTTAAGAACCCATTGTGGCCCTCGAGTAAAAAAGTTTGCCCACCCCTGACTTAGACTCAACTTTAAGGAAGGAATGAAAACTGTGTATTGACTTAGATAAGCGGTTCTCAACCTGTGGGTCGCGACCCCTTTGGCGGCAGAATGACCCTTTCACAGGGGTCGCCTAAGGCCATTCTGCATATCAGATATTTACATTACGATTCATAACAGTAGCAACATTACAGTTATGAAGTAGCAACGAAAATAATTTTATGTTTGGGTCACAACATGAGGAACTGTATTTAAAGGGCCAGAAGGTTGAGAACCACTGACTTTGATTTTTCTATTACCCGGTAAAAAGGAGGCTTGGAGGAGGTGACAAAAAGTCAAGTTACATTTCCAGCTCACCCTATCTTGAATGTTTCTATCACTACATGGTAGATGACATGGAATGATTTCTAGCATCCATTGACACACTTCTCTGCCCACACATATCTCAGAATATAAGTCAAGTTGGCTGCTCTTTTGTTAGTCTCTGTTCAGCTACTCAAAGTTCAGATTCCCTCAAATTCCCTGAAATTACAGTCTTCTCAGCCTCCTGTGAAGTTAAATCCCCTCCTTAACAAGACTTTTTTGCATTCAGATTTAAATAGCCTTTTCCCTACAACTGCTGCAACTTGATACTCATGTTTCTTTTTAGTAAAGGCCTGACATGTTATTTTCAGGGACTAGAAACACCATTTGTATGGAGCATGAAGAATTATTACCAAGAAAAAACTCACAAAAAACGGAGACTAAGTTTTATAGTTTCATTTGCCCCCAAGGGGCCTAGTGTGGTGCCAGGCTGTGCCACTTACTGTGTAATTTAAGGCAAATTAGTAACCTCTTTGAGTTATTTCCTCTGTAAAATAATGGCAATGATTTGGTTCTTGTGGCAATCCAATGAGATGAATTATTGTATGCTTCCCAGTTTAGTTATTTAATAACTGAAGGCTATTTTTGTGCAAATACAAGGGTTTAGATTAACAAATCAGACTCACCTAAATCAGAGCTCTTACCCAGAATCAAGACGCAAAGGCCAGGGAGAGCTCTGGGATAGCCCAGGTGGCTCTACATGCCCTTCGTTCCTGTATCCAACAAACTTTCTGGCCCAAGTAACAGAGGAGATCGCAGGGAGGATGTCTCATAAAGCCCCAGATTATAGATTTGTTTACCGCAGGCGGTCCTAAACCAAGGAGACCCTGTGAGCATTCCATAGACAAGGACTCTTCGGCTAGCAATATCAGGGGGAGAGTGGCCAGCACATTTACAAGGCTCCTGAATGGAGTCACTTGCCTCTTGTCACGGGGAGGAAATCAACTACTCTGGCAATCAACTTTTAAGGAGAGAAATGGGTTACAGGCCACTTGCTTCAATCCTTCCCATTTTGCGCTATCCTGTTCAATCACTATTGAATCATTATTGAATTACTGTTCAACATTATTCAATCACAAAGTGATCTTTGACCAGAGTCTCCTGACTGTTCACTCCAAATGAGTCTTTCTTCATATCTCAAGTCATTCTCTCCTTCCTCCTCTGCAAATAATTACGCAGGATTATGTGTTTTTCCCCTCTGAAAATATGTTTAGGAAACTATTTATAGCAATGACCCACATACAGTGATTGTTTTCCATCTGAACTGTTAATGTATACTAATCAATATTCATTCTTTTATTGTGCCATACCTAAATATGGTTTACAGCATATATAGAAAATGGATTGGGGGGGGGGGGAGTATATTGTTACTACTTGCTTAGAAGAAAGAACGAAGGGGGAAACCCATGAAAAGGAAATCATGGGGGAGACAAACATTGAAACTTTGTTTTACCACCTTAGAAAGCAGAAAAGTTCTGATTTTAAAAAATTCCCCTACGGTGGAAAGACTTGTTCACTTTATGCAGCTCGGGTCTCTGTTCCTCTTGGTGATTTGAGTGGCTCTGATGGTCCTTTAGCGTTTGTGTAAAGATGCCAGGGAGGTGCCTGTGTCTGAAAATGAGCACATTTCCACCCAAGGACTTTTTAAAGTACGTTTAAAAAATACATTTAAAGTACCTTTTAACATGTTTTAATGAATTTTATTAAAAATTTGCTTGCCCTTAGTATATTTTGTATAAAGTGTTAATTTCTCCTCCCTAAATGAAAATGAAGTCACTCAATTATGTAGTTAAGTATTTGTCATTATTATAAGTCATCTTTGCTTCTCTTCTGTCCTCAGGCATCAAAATGGCAAATGGGGATTCTCACTGGTTTATAGACATCTTAAGCAACATATTGCCAAATATGATGGCAAAGAAAATGGCTAGATATCCTCAGGGTTCACCAATGCAGGCATTCCCCAAATATATTCTACCACCAAAATGCAAGTACAAAAGAACTGTTCCACACTGTGATTTCATTCATCGTTGTAAATTTCACTCAGGATAGAAATTAGAGCTGAAGGGATCAGTTTGTTTATTGCTACTAAGATCAAACCTCCTCACAAAAATGAGAATTAACTCAAAGAAAAAATACACTTAGAAAATTATTTTAATGCTTCTAAGATTTGTATTTATTTTTATCCTCTGTTCTACTTCCCTCATTTTATCTCTTCTATGTTCCTACTTGAAATTATTTCTCTCTAAGGAGCTGATGACACACTTTTGAGTTGCCTTTTTTAAAAAAATAAAGCAAGTAAGATAATCAATTCTCAATTCTGAAAGCCAGGCTGAAACACCTTCTCCACATCTGCACAAATTCTTACATTCCAGAACAGTGTGTGATTCTCTTGTCTTTAGGAAGGGATATAGTTTTTCTTTTTCTTTCTTTCTTTTTTTTTTTTTAAGTCATTAAAACTAGCTACAGATGGAAAGATAGGATATGCAAACAATTATAGGTAAACGGATCCCAAGGGTTCTTTATCAATCTTAACTTTATGTCATCCACAAAAAAAGAATAAAAACAATGCATAATAAATCTTTGTTATTTATCCAGATTATCTTTGACTACAATAAATTACAATTTTTAAAACATTTTTTTAAAGCTCTGGGTTTGTACAATTTAAGTGAAAGTGCAGAAGTATAGATAATAGGAGCTAGCAATAGTGTGGAAATTATGAATGGGTAAGCAATGAGTTTTGTGGAGAACTTTGAGGAGAAATAATAGAAGTACACAGAAGTAACAGGAAAATAAATTTCCAGGGGATTCAAACAAATTTAAAATTAGATAGATAGATAGACAGATATATAGATAGATAGATAGGTATCTATATAAGGTATCTGTTGACATGATACCTTATCTGTTCCAATAGTTTTTATTAGACTTTCCTATTCTTCCTGGTATAATAGTAATGTGTCTAATGATAGTCATATTAGAAGTGAGTTGGGTGGTTTTGCCTGAGCAGGATGCAAGGGTAGTTTCTTTCCCGGGTTCTTGTCCAGGTGGATTCAAAGAATGAGGCCATGGACAAAAGGTGGTAGATGAAAAGGGTGGAAATTTATTGAAAGCAAATACAGACTCCCATGTAGGGAGTGGGTCCCAAAGGGGGTGACCCACTCAGCTCCTCTTTGCTAAAGTTTATAAAGGCTGCAGTTCTTTATTTCTTGATATTCCCTTCTGATTGGTCACTATATCAGCTTCAAAGCTCAAACCCACGTGGTGCCCCTCTTTATTCCCCCTTCAGTGGTAGAATCCTCTAACTCCTGTGAAGATCTGTTCTCCTCTTTCTCCCATTTGTCAGCATTTCTCCATCCCCTTTGAAAGTTTGTTTCCTTTTCTCCCATACCCTGTGGCTTCTCCCTGTCTTCTGTGAATGGATGTCTTCCTCCCCCTTATCCTCGTGGCCCCTTGTGGTCTCTGTGAATGTATGCCTTTGGGCAGCCCAAGCCCCCAACCAACTATGCCTTTCTCCTTCACGGACCCCCTAATCCTAAAACTGCCTAAGCCTGCTTATTTTACCCCTAAAAACTCCTTTCAGAAGCACAAAATATAGCTTCAATATTGATATGCCCACTTTTGATTTTTAGGAATATATTTATTTACTTTTCCATGTACTATTTCATTGCCAGGCTAATTTCTTCCTGATCTAAGCTTGTGAGTCTTTTTAGATATCTATTAAATAAATGAATATCTTTAAAAGTAACATAGAATTCACATTTAATGAATGACAAGTTAAAGATAGGACAGCATTTTATTATATGTTTGCGTGTGTACATATTTTTTCTTGTTTTGAATGCCGAACTGTTAGCCTTTAGAAATGCCCTTATTGTGGTAATGTACTGAAAACATTTCCCAAAAGTGAGTTTTGACAAAAGATCTGGAAAGGAACAGATGGCCTTCTTGCCAGATTGAAGGTGCAAAGAAGAAGGGACAAACCTAAGTCAGAGTCAAGGGATCGAGGAAGCAGGTGTGAGAGGCAGAACAGCAGCAAAAAGTTCATCGGGAGGGAATGGATAGATATGGGAATGAAGGAAGGAAGTAGGTGACAAGAGAGTAAGATGTATACCTGCTGGGAAACAGCTGCAGAAAACATCTGTAGATACTTCCCCATCACCACCGGGAAGGAGGATCCCTGCACAGAGACCCACGAAAAGGCTTAACCACCTGTGGTATTTGGTTGAGGGGCATGCACAATGCTCAGTGCACCAGCCTCTAATTACTCTATGGCAACCCCAGTTCTGCCTTCCCAGTGGAAAACATATGTCAAAGCATTTAGTATTGATCAAAACATAAGAAAATTCTTTGATTTATCTTTTTCCCACAACAGCCTGCCTTCCCTCTCATTTGTCTAAGAAAAATAATAAAAGCATTTCCTTCCAAAGGGAGGTAGGAAATGGCTCTGACCCATTTGTCATATAACTGTTTTGCTTTGCTTTTGTACCTGAGGTTAGAAAAATTCTGCCAACACTGCCCTGTCAGACTGCCATTGAATACAACAATAGGAATGACAAAGGTACCAGCCGCTGGGAGAGACACTGTCTAAGGTGCTGGTACTGATGAGGGGGCTGGCCACCCAGAAGACTGAACGAGTCGTTAGGAGATAGCAGAGAAAGGGATGACCCTCCTTGCCTTGTCCCCCTTGAACATCTTATCCTTCTCATGTTCCACATCATCCCACTTATAGCTCATTCAGGTCTAAAGTAGCAGAGAGGACCTGTAAAGAAGTCAGAGAGAAATCTTGCAAATGAAAACACAAAATTCTTTATTCTGGTAAGTGGAGTTCATAACTTTGAAAAGAAAACTATGGCACACAAATTTTTGTGTCACATTCCTACCCCTGGTCCATCCAAGTCATGAAGTCAGATGAACACTGCTCCCATGGAGGGCGTGCATTCTGTGAGTCAATCGCAGGCAGGTTGGTGTGGCTGGGCTGCTTTACAGAGGCAGGGTCTCCAGGTCAGTGCTGAGCCACACGCAGCCAATGGTGCCCCTCCAAGGGTGACTGCTTCTGAGAGCTGGTGCCTTTGAAGTGTGACCAGCTGAAAGAATCAAGCAACCACAGAAAATATAATGGAGCCCAAAAGAGGCCTGGGCAAAAAAATGCACATACACAATTACCTGATTGTTAGGCGCTACATTCAGTTTCAGAAGTCTGTTATCTTGACAATGACTTGCTGAGTGGTGCTGGAAAGTCACTAAACTGTCTATGCTACTCAGTTTTCAATCTATAAAATAACTTAATAAAAGCAATTTGATATAGAATAGTGTTCCATATAATCAGGTGTCCTTGAAACGATTCACTTTATTTAAGAGATCAAATAGATTAGCTTCCTATTGACAGCCTCACCTGCTGTCTTTGAAAGAATCTATGAAGGACAACAATCAAATGCCTAGGCTAGGGCATTCATAAAGCTGAAGTTTAGTGTTGGCATTTGAGGAAACCTCTTCTTCTCTTTTGTTGCTCATGCCCTCAACTTATTTTTAAAAATCAAGGATTCTAACCCTTTTGATAAGCCAAGTAATCAAATTCCCTTTCCCATACACACAGCCAGAAACGGTCACAAAGGGGGATCCACTGTGACTAAGAACTGAGTCAAGAACTGAGGCCAATAAAAAAGGAAAGCGTGGCCCTGACTCAGTTTGTAAGTGTCATCTGGGTTCACTTCCCAGTCAGAGCACATACAAGACTCAATCAATAAATGCATAAATAAGTGAAACATAAATTGATGTTTCTCTCTCTCTCTCTCTCTCTCTCTCTCTCTCTCTCTCTCTCTCAAATCAATCAATTAGTCAATCAATCAAGCAAAGCTAAAATGTTACCCCCTAGCAATTCAACCATATACTTCCTCCATTTAAATAACTTTGGGCACAGGGTGTAAGTATCTGGAAAATATAAGAGAAAAAAAAGAAATATTGTTAAAAAGAGAAAGGAGGTAGAAGCCCTAGAAGAAAAGGTGGACAAAAAGAAAGAAGAGTAATTTATAAAACACAAACATGTACTCCATAAACCACTATACTCATAAGGACAAAAACCATTCTCATCATTTCTTATGCACATACCCTCATCCAAACAACCATCTTCTCTCCCACATAGTTTTTAATGAAGTGTCATGTAGACACAGTAGACGGCTCATAAATATTATCCTTTATAATAAAACCCTAATAGGCAAATTGACCAAACGGCAGAATGACCAGCCACTGACCAACAGGGGGCAGACACTCAATGCAGGAGCTGCCCCAGCCCACAGGGGTGGGGGGGGGGTGGAACTGGTGAGTGGGCGGCGCCAGGCCACCAGCCAAGGTGGGTGCCAGTGGGGGCCCCCTAGATGGGCCCTGATTGCCGACCAAGCCTAGGGACCCTACCCGTGCACGAATTTCATGCACCAGGCCTCTAGTCTGACTATAAGTCTCATTTGAATACAGTGTTTACTTCAGAAAATAAGTATCACTTTTCCATACATAAGTTTTGTATAATTTGGCAGAAGAACGGATTGCGAGAAGTAGAGCTCTTGGAACAGAGAAGCACAGGAATTTACATCTGTATCTATTCATGCATGACATTTTTTAAAATATTTTTCCAAACTTGTTTCATACTTCTGTACAAATAATTTTACAGGGTGAAATTTCATTTGCACATACATTTATATATATACATTTATACAACTGCTGTAAGTTCTATCACCTTTATTAGATAGTACATTTCTTTAAAGACTGTATTTTACCTCCAAATCCTAATGACGAGAGATACATTCTAAAGCCAGTCTACGAAAATACATAGTTCATCTTTTGTCACTGCTAGTCTTACACTCCTGTTGTTAGTCTTTTGTTTGTTTGCTTTTGTCAATATGAACCATCTGTGGCTCTCATCCTGTGTTTTTAAATAAGCTGCCTAATTGTAGGGTTTTTAATTTTTATATTCTACACTCAAGCCTGCTGTTGATCATTTTTTTGTCAACATTGAATGCCTGCCCTTTAAAAGGTCATTTGTGAGGTTTAAACCTGTTGGCTTGTGTTATTACAGCAAATCTCGCCCCAGAATGTTTGGTGTTGTACAATAACCACCTGTCCACTGCTGTGTGAAATGAATAATAAAGTCAAAAGCCACTATTATCTCTTAGTTGTGAAAATCAACTTTTAAACAGATACACATTTTGCAAGTTGCCATTTCACATTTTTCAAGTAGCTAACAAATAATACTCCAAAGAAAGCTTATAAAGGCAACCCCCTTTAGGCAACTTTTTAAAAGGTGGTACTGTCACATAGGAAATATGGTAAGACAATGATAAATTTCACTAACACACTCAATACATTATTTCTCCAGTCATAATTTTCCTTGGCCTCATAGATTCCACACTAAATGCTCATTTTTTTACAGAAAATAGTGCCATATTATTCAGTAGAAAGAGAATATTTTTTTCTAAAAAGGATTGAAAAGAGTCTAAATTATAATCATAGTACCCAAAAAATGTGGTTATGAGTACAGAATAAGAATAGATTTTGGAGAGAAATAAAAAGCTTTCAACAATGAGATTAGGAATTAGTTACAACAAATGTGTACTAAATTTGACCCTAGTTTTATAGGAAGCCAGAGGTAATGGGCTGTGTTGGGGGGGATGGGGTGAGGGTTGGGGAGAGAACCACTGTGTTCTTCAGTCACTTAGGAGACACACACCATCATCTTTTTCTGGGTAACTGCAAAGTGCACAGGAGTCCTAAAAGTGAATACTGGAATTGCCCTCTGCTACTGAAAACCATGACCTAATGGGAGCAAATGCTTTTAGCCTGGAGAAATGAAGGAGTACAAAAAACCCCCAAAAGAATTATTGGTCCAATGAAGTCTTCAATCTTGGAAACTAGTAGTAAGATTAACACTGATAATGTTAGAACTAACCAGCAACTAGTATATTGGTTCATTACACTGTAAGCACACTAAGTATATAATTAAGAATCCTGAAAGATAACCATCTCAAGATGACAAGCAGGTATTTCAACCTCTCCCACTTTTTAAATATATACTCTAAAGAATGCAATGAAAAAATAATTTAACTATTTGTTTTATTTGGGATGTTCTAAATATTACAAATATAAGAGTGTTCTCTTTAAATTAGTTATCCTGGAAGGTTTAAAATGTATACAGTGCTCCAAACATTAATAGAGCATCAGTGTATGAATTACCTTTAAAACTAGTTTGCAAGAACAGAGGCTTATGTTTTATTAAAAGCATGGCATTCCATGGTCATCTTTCTCATTTTTATTAAAGATATATAACAGCCACAATATGAATTTGGAAGCCAGAAAAATCTGGGTTTGAAACCTAAGTTCATACATTGGTGACTCAGGGCACATTACTTAACTACTTGGTATCTCTGTTTCATATTCTGCACAACCAGGGTAATAACACAGACCTTGGAGAGTTTTGTGAAGGTAAAATTATGTATGAACCACTGTTCACAGTCTCTTATACACAGTCGCTGCTTAAGAAACATTATTTGTCCATAAACAACTTCTCCACTATTACAAAAATGCAACAGCAGAGACACTTCTAAGTTTAATTCTGGAGATTATTTTACTGATATTGCTAGTGATAAAGAAAGTTTTATTTTTACCACCACTATCATTGAAATTCTATTTTCTTTTGTAATTTTCCTGGTTCTTCTCTACTTCACTTTTAGCTTCCTCCAATAACACATAATCTCCATATTTTTGCTATAATACAATTATTAAAGAGAAGAAGGTGAAAAGAAAGGTAAGCTAATATGTCTCTTACTATCAACAAATACAGAGACTCCTAAAAGAAAGTCTGGCTGCAAGTAATATTTCCAGCAAATCAACATACTGTGAAGTTGTGATATCTGATGTTACCTCAAAAATCAACCTTTTGGCTTTATATTACTATTATTAAATAACCCTCATCAAATACTCTAAACATAACCTTTACATTCAAAGACCTAATAAGAATGAAAAAATAATGTGGATGTAAGGGATATCATCATAACCTTTACTTGGTTTCAAATAGTGCTTTTCTACTTTGAAACATCAAAAAGAGACTTATCAATTTATCCTGCTTTATTCAGCAAAAACACACAGCTCCTATTCTAAAATTATCTCATTAAAAATATAATTTCGCTACTAGGATGTTTGCAGATAAAAGACCACTCTGTGGACACCATAATGGTAACAGCATAACAATGATGTCAGTCAAGTGGTTCCCGTGGACACCTTTTATTTTAGAGAAAAAGAATGCGTTTTACATTACCCATAATTATCTCAATTGTGTTTATGGTAATTTAAATATTTAAAACATAGTTTCAGATATACACGCCTTACATAAATATAAAATAAAAAATGTATGAATTAAATATGATCAAAGCTGTAAAAGCAATAAATTAAAATTAATACTAATTTAATGTGATGTCTGAAGATGCTTTGCTTTACCAGATCCAACATATTTACATTACTGGCTCCTAGAATACAGTTTCTCTTAAGTTCAATATAACTGCACAACTGCTTTGTATAATGACTTCCTGAAATGGAGAGAATAATGGGAAGAATGTGAGGGGCACCTCAGCTTCCCACCATTGCTTCCAGTGTGAAGGACTCATTTGCTTTAAAATATTAGGGAGCATTGATCAGACTGTCAAACCTCAGAGGGAAGGTAGGGGAGGGTGGGAGTAAAGGGGAGAGATCAACCAAAGGACTTGTATGCATGGATATAAGCCTAACCAATGGACACAGACACCAGGGGGGTGAGGGCATGAATGGGGGGTTGGGAGGAAGGGCAATAGGGTGATAAGGACACATATGTAATACCTTAATCAATAAAGAAAAAAAAGAATTAAAAAATAAAATATTAGAGAGCTAAAAATATTTCACTTAAAGAATTGGTCCTGCTGCTAAGAAAAATGAATAATTCTCATTGTATGTCAAGAAATAGAGACAAACTTGAGTTATCTAACCAGAAGTGTACCATAAGGATACATGACTACAATGTAAGTCCAGAAGAGGATACAATTTTAAAATGTTTCCACCTCAAAATAAAACAATTTAGGACAGTGCTTCTTTAAAAAAGCTATTTTATCTGAATGGTCATTCACCACCAAGAAGGTAAAGTTAAGGGCATCAAGTCTCATATTAAAACTCTTCTCAAGCAGAGGAGACCCATATCTGATGAAGACTCAGTTATTTCAATGTGTTGGGAACACTGAGGCGCAGAATTGGAAGCATTTTAATTTCATTCTCCTTTCCTTTGGAGGTAGGTCACAGTTGTCACTGAACTCTATTCATTAAGAAACTTCTATCCTATTTAACATATATTTTTATGTTCACAGAGAAGACTGACATATAGAATTTGGCATAATTAGCCAACAGCGTGAAGAGAGATGCAAACAAATCAAAAGGAAAACCCAGAATGACCTTTGGAGTGTGCTTGGAGAACCGGTTGCCCTGAGAACATTTAACTCATCTTTTGATAAATGATATCAGGTTGGTGTGATATTGCTGCTACTATTTTTGATTTTTAATCCTCACCCATGGATATGCTTATTGATTTTTTGAGAGAGAGGGGATGGGAGAGAAAGAAAACATCAATGTGAGAGAGAAACATCAATCTATTGCTCCTATATGCACCCCAACCAGGGATCAAACCTGCAACCTAGGCATGTGTGTGTCCTGACCTGGAATGGAAACAGCAACCTTTTTTCCTTGCTCCAAATAACTGAGCCACCTGGCCAGGGCACTGTTATTTATTTATTTACTAGAGGCCCAGTGCACGAAATCGGTGCAAGGGGCTCGGCCCTTGCAGCCACGTGCCGTCTGGAAGGTCATTGGGAAGGTCGTTCGGCTGTCTGGTCTAATTAGCATATTATGCTTTTATTATTATAGATTTTTTAGCACTGCAATGAAGAGCAATATTACTACATCCATTTCATTACATTTGTACAGGTTTAGTGAGGTGTGTGGGGGTTTTTCTTTAAATAAGCAAAGAAATTATGAATGGGTGTGACCGTCCCACCTGTGAAAGCAATTTATGTAAATATTTTGCTGAATTTGGTTTATTCTAAAAATCCATATTTGGGAACAAATAAAAGAAGGGTAAAACTTGTTGATTACAGAACACATGTAACTCATTGCCCTCAAAATGTTCTTCAAATTGGAACTCTTAGAAGTTTAAGGGTTTAGGTGAAATCACAGATTGACCCCACTGCAAGTTATTTAAAAGACAATATTCTTGATGTAGAGATTAATGTTACAAAGACAGTCTCATCAGCTCTTCCCAAAATGTAACTTGTGTGCTGTTGCCATAAACCAAGAATCATTATATCTTAAAGTTGAAAGGAATGTTACTGATTTTCATTCTCAACTTTCATATTTTACTCATAGAAAATAAGCTTTTAAAACAAAAATAATTTTCCCAGTGTCAAATAAATACTGATGTGCCTGCATAAAAATTCTTGTGTATTCTTCTGATTGGGATTGAAATCTCAATGGACTGTTGCTAATTCAGCAAGTGTGTTTCAAAACCAAATGAAAATAAGAAGCCACACAAAATTTCTGTAGAGAAAATGGCATATTGATGAATAGATATAAATTGAAGTGATAGTAAAAAAAAAAAATGTGCTCTGCATTCCTTCTTCTTTTTAAACTTTACATAATAATTGCTTTAGAAGGCTTTAAATGAAAACAAATAGGAAAATAAGCATTCTCCTGAATTCAGGTAATGTGGTCTTATTATCACTATCCAAGAATGGCCTTAAGAGTTCATTAGTCCTGCTACTTATATAGTACAAGAAAGTAAAGGTAAAACATTAGTTATATAACAAAAAAAATGAAACAAGAAATCATCATATTCGGCAAAAATTCACCACGTTTTATGTCGGAAACTGCACATTAGAAGATTATAGGTGAACTCTGGCCTTCAACCTTCATTGTTTGACCCACTAATGTTTTATTTGTATAAATGGAAGTAATTATAAACATTAGAAATTTGGAAAATTTAAAGAAGAAATCTAGATTTTCAGATTCTCTTAAAAATTTAAAAACTTTGCAGTACCAGGATTGCATTTTCCAATGGTTGTAATTCATAGGAGCTGAGTAGCTTCCCCTTTAGGCAGATTATAGCTTCTTTAGGTACAGCACAATCCCTGTTACTATCGTCAATCAAGTGTATTAACCCTGATATTAATCAGGGTTCTCCAGAAAAACAGAACCATTAGGATGTGTATATGTACTTATTTAAGGAATTGGCTCACATGATTATGGAGACTGGCAAATCCAAAATTTTCAGGGTCGGTGGCAAGCCTAAGATTCAGGAAGAAATGATGTGCAAGGATGAAGTAGGTCCTTTGTTCTATACAAGCCTTCGATTGATTGCAAAAGCCCACTCACAAGAGGGAGGGAAATCTGCTTTACTCAAAGTCTGAAGATTGAAATATTAATATCATCCAAACCCACTATCATAAAAACATCCAGAATAATGTCTGGCCACATGTCTGGGCACCCAAGGCCCAGCCAAGCTGATACACATACCATCACACCTACAAAACATCAACAATTAAGGTAGAAAAGGTAGAGATGAAGGAATGGCAAAAGGAGGCCAAATGTGATTTATTCTGAAAAACATCAGCTGGAACTTGAAGGTACAAGAAAATAATCACAATTTTAAAAATGCTGCCTTCTTAAATAAAGTTCAAATTAATAAAAGTGGGCTCTGAAATGAGATTCCTGATGCAGAGATAATTTGGGTCATATGCCTAATTGGGAAGCCAAAGTTGTCTTCAAAAGACAACTTTGAATCTCCTTTTCGTATATGGAGGCTGATTCATTGCCCATTTTATAAATGTATTCTTACACAATTAAAATTAAGTGGCTTAACGCATTTCAGCTTTTGCAAGTATCATCAAGAAACTTAGACTCAGTTTTATATCCGATCATACCCACTCTAATAGCTGTCTTCTCCTATTAATAGCCTTTGAGAGACAGGATAACATAGTAATTAAAAGCATAGGTGCTGAAACCAAATTACTTAGAATCAGATTCCAGTTTGCACTTAAGAAATGTGTGACCTTAAGAAAGTTATTTAACCTCTCTGTTTCAATTTTTCATGAAAACAAAAAGGTTTCTAATAATGTAAAATGAAATAACATGTACTTAGACCAGTCAGACATGTAATAAATATAATGTGTTTTCTATTTTATTCTCTCCTAAAATTCTATGTCACACTTTTACTGAGTAAACTGTGCTATGCTATTTTTTTTAAATGGCATCAAAATCTTTAGAAAAAGAGTTTCTCCAGAGACTGGACATTCATTTTACTTTGGGTATAGAGGGAAGAGAACTGTCTCTAGATGAATAAGGAAGAAGACACAGGGAAGTTAAGTAACTGTCTAGAGTCTAGACCAGGGGTGGGCAAACTACGGCCCGTTTGAAATGAATAAAACTATTGAAAAAAAAGACAGTACCCTTTGATGTAATGATGTTTACTTTGAATTTATATTAGTTCACACAAACACTCCATCCATGCTTTTGTTCCGGCCCTCCAGTCCAGTTTAAGAACCCATTGTGGCCCTCGAGTCAAAAAGTTTGCCCACCCCTGCTCTAGACAGTTTGTAAATGAAGCAAGTTTTGTTAATAGGAGGAGGGATACAGGCAATTTGATCTGGGTGAAGAGAAACTAAAAATTTCTCCTTATATTATCTACTGCTGCACAATAACAATACCACAAATTTAGAGCTTTTAATAGGATGAACTTATTATCTCACATTGTCAGTGGGTCAGGAGTCCAGAAATGACTTGGCAGGATCTTCTGTTTAAGTATCATAGGGCTTCAGCCAGGGCCGCAGTCTCATCTGAGGTTCGAATGGGAAAGGATCTGCTCATGTGATTGTTGGCGGCATTCAACCCCTTGTGCTTCCAGAATCAGGGCCTGAGTGCCCTGCTGGCTGTTTTCTGGAGACTACCTCCTCCTTGCCATTGGTTTTCTTGGTATGGCAGCTCACAATATGGCATCTTGCTTCTTCAAACCAGCAAGGAAAAGAATGTGAGAGTCCTAGCACTATGAGGGATATAATCTTGTCATCACTCATATCGAACCATGCATGTGCCGCCCCCTTTGCCATACTCTGGTTGTTAGAAGTCATGGATCCTGGCCATACTCAAAGGGAAGAGTTGACACAAGGTCATAAATAGCAGGAGGCAAGAATCATGGGAGCTGCCACAGAGTGTGCCTGCCTCATATTACTAACACTCTTATTTCTATTCAACAATTTTAATCACATAGGAATCACATTGCTCTTTCTCTTTGGCCACCAGGAAGCTCAAAGACAAAATTTTGACTCAGATTTAGAAACTATATCAGGCCAAATAGGGAATGTATCTGCAGTGTAAACATCCGCCTCAGCTTGACCTTCCCTATAAAAAGATGTTACCTGCTGCCCTAGCTGGTTTGGCTCAGTGGATAGGGCATCGGCCTGCAGACTGAAGGGTCCCAGTTTCGGTCAAGGGCATGTACTTCCCCCAGGCTCTGGTTGGGGCACGTGCAGGAAGCAACCAATTGATGTCTCTCACATCGATGTTTTTCTCCCTGTCTCTCACTCTTCCTTCCATTCTCTACAAAAATCAATGGAAAAATATCCTCAGGTGAGGATTAATGCGAAAGAAAAAAAAAGATGTTAACCATCGCCATTAATTTACATCTTTTCTATTCACTTATTTTTCGTATGTTCCAATAATTCCTGAAAATCCTCTCCAAAATGAGACAAAAATGAATCAATAATCACACCATAAAGACATTGTTAAAAAGAGTAGCTCAGCTCTGGAAAGCCATGAAGTTGCAATGCTGCTGCATCAGCTTTCCTGGTTTCCCCATTAGTATTGCAGATATCCCATCGGTGAAAACATGTCCTACCCCTCACCTTGATGCCTTTACTGATCTCCCTAATTATAGCATAAGTCAGGCAATTCAGTTACTATACTTAGCACAACTTTTACTTAATCAACAAGAATGTCCTTTTCCCTTTGACTTGTACAAGGTCTCTTCTAAAACCCGTGCTAAGAAAAATAATGCAAGAAATATAATCACATGGGGAATTAGAATTAGTAAGATTAGCGTTTCAGCTTATAATATGCATTATGTAAATATGCACATAATTCAAAGCAGAAGGGAAAGTGACACTGTTTTAGAAAATCGTTATTTCAAACTGATTTTCATACTATAAGAAACATCTTAGAAGATGATTCCTTAATTTTGATTAATATTAGGATACAATTCTTAAAAGCATTTTTGTGTTAACATTATCAAGCACAATGTTATCTCATGTTCTTCATGTGTTTTATTCAAATCATAGGACTAAGTAATAAAAATAATTAACATCTTTGAAATCACCTATAATTTTTATGTTAGCATCTTTCCACAGTTTTTGTTTCCCAGTGAATAATAATTTTATACTATGAGAAAATGAGAAAAATTAAAGTATGATTTCATCTTGTATTTTTCTAACCTAAAAAAATTAGTAAGTGCACTAATTCTTTTCTGGTATTAACTTTACTCACTAGCAGTGTTTGAAAATGGTGATTGCAATCTTCTCTGAGGAGATTATTTAGTTGTATGGGTTGTTCAACTCGCTTTACGTAGAAGCAGATTAAAAATGACTTCATGTCTCTCCGTTTTGGTAAACTACAGTTTCTTAATAGGCAATTAATAGCCCAATTCCTATCAGCATATCTCCAGTGTGGCCCAGCCACCCTGATTTATAACAGGGCAGGGAGGGTAGGGTTGGCCCAACACTTGGCAGTATGTTCTTTAGAATATCCCTGTGATTTTAAGAGGCAAGAGTTATGTGCATGCTAAACCTAGATGTTTTTTAAAAAGGAAAAAGGACATCACAGAGCCACCTCAGAGGGCCAGTGTGGTGTGGAGGGAATGGGGGGTGGGGGAGCGCGGTCCGCTGTAAACCCGGACATGCCTGCTTTGGAAAGTCAGTCTCGCTGTGTGCACTTCACATGGGACTATCTGTCAGCAGATTGCTTTGGGTTCATTATAACTCTCACATTCAGAAAGGAGAATTGGCCAAACCAGTAATATAAATGCATTGTATGCTCTACCCTCCCTCTTCATGATTAATTCTACCAGTGGTACAAATTTGCATGAATGAATGTCAGTGTGTTTTCTGCCCTGAACATTTCCTGCTGGTTTCAGTTCAGCCCTGCTGACATTTATTACAAATAATAGCTAAATATTCCTGATTTAATAGCTGCAGTGGCCCCACATCTGAAGGTGATGTCTGTAATAAAAGCAGACAAGACAAGCTTATAACAAATACTAATCAGATTGTGTTTGCACACATAATGGAAAAGCCTCAACAGACATACCCACAAAATATAACGGTTGTTTTTTTAAATGCAGCTGCTACAAGTCACAGTTCAAGAACATATTGGTCGCTTTATTTCTTTTTCATTTTCCTCCTTCCTCTGTCTCCTTAAAGTACCAAAGGCCTCTATGCACAATCAAGATTGAATATTATCCCCTTTTTTATCTGGGAAAATGGGACACTAAACCCAGAAGACTGGCTGTGTCCTTTTATTCTTCTTTTGTTGCTCCTTCTAAACAAAGGGCATTGTCCCCAGATAAATTCCATTTTCTCCATCTTATTCAAAGGTAGTTTACACACTAGCTACAGTGATTCTCACACAATGCAGCGACTGGCAAAGATACAAAATAACTTTCAAAGTTCTTTCAACCTGTTGACCCAGGTGTCCCTTATGAAAGATATAAACTAGCCTTCCACACCTCTGACAATTGATAAAGGAGACTCTAAAACCCGAGATTACAAAAAGAAGACACACAGTGCCTACTAAAGGCAGGTTTTAAAAGCCTTTGGGGATAAAAGGCGCTTTTCTCTTTATCCTGCCCAAACTTGCCCAAGCCTCCATATGAAAAGTGAAGGAAGTCAGGTTAGCATTGTCTTTCCCTTGACATTTAAACTCTTAGGAATATTACTCACTTGGCATTAATTGTGAATAATTTTCTGAAAATACACCTTTTTTTATTTTTGCAGTTATCTTTTCAGAGTAGAACTGTGCAGAAAAAAATTATGAGAGGTAATTACAGCCACACGAATTACAAAATATATATATTCCATTGAGATCTATTATTACTTGATTGACAGACAATCTCTGCAGGGCACAAATCCACTGTGCCACATTTGGAAGTAAGTCTTAATCACAAAATTTTGTAAGATCCTCCACAATAATAAACAACTTTCAGTATAAGCATCATTGACTGAGGCATAGGTTAAGGGTTGAATATTTTTGTGGAAGGCCAACAGCATGCCCTATTCTAGAACCACCTTGGGGTGTCCCCAGTCATGGTTTCTCATCTCAGCCTCCTCCAATTCCTCCAGCAAAGCTGTGGTCAAAAAGGCGGTGAGTTGCCCTAGCTGGTTGGCTCAGTGGATAGAGTGTCGGCCTGCGGACTGAAGGGTCCCAGGTTTGATTCCGGTCAAGGGCACATGCCCAGGTTGCAGGCTTGTAGGGGGTGTGGAGAAGGCAGCCAATCAATGATTCTCTCTCATCAATTGATGTTTCTATCTCTTCCTCTCCCTTCCTCTCTTGAAATCAATAAAAATGCTTTTTTTTAAATAAAAAAAAATAAGGCACTGAGCATGGGTCTTGGGGTCCCTGGTACTTCTTCCCAAATCCGGCACTTCTACCACTCCTACCTGAGCGTTCAACAGTGGTTCCCTGTGAATCCGATCTTGAATGAAGACTCAACAAATTTTTATAATCTTGATATTCAGAAAGACATTTAAATTTCCCACCTCATCACATTGGCTTGGCAGTTTCTCAATCAAAACTTGTTTGTTGATTGTGATCTTCAAAAGAACTAGAAAATTAGACAAATTGTATGCACACTGGCTAAGAGATGATCCTCATTTTACGGAAGAGGACACGAAGCTGTGGAAGTTGAAGGGACTTGCCAAAAGTCACACAGCGAATGCGGACAGAATTTGTATTAGAGTCTCCGTCCTAAGTCCTGGGTCAGAGCTTCCTCCATTACACTGTTCTCCATTCACCCAATCTCACCTGTTCTCTTTTCATTCATGAGAACCAATCACTTCACGTGTTGAAAAGTTTAGTCAATGGATTTGCTGGATTCTCAATCTATTAGATGCATGTATCATTTTATTGATGTGCTATGTATCATTTTATCTGTGTGCTATGTGGCTGCCCATCACTTGATGGTGCCATTGATTTCTAATGTATTCTTCTTCCCCCTGCAGGAGAAACTTTGCTTAGCCTGACAAAGCAAGACTGTATACACACCTAAATTGCCAGCCTTTAGTAGTCGGACATTCAGGCACAAAGCTGCTGAACTTTGTACCCTTCCTCCCTACAGTTCTCTTTTTCTTTCTCCCATTTTTTGTCACTAACAATGATGATGCCCCTTCTAGAGATCCGGTTCATTTGCCTAGCACACTGTGTTCAGATTTCTCTTTCTCCCACCATTTGCCTTGACATATATTCAGCTTCACCTAAATAATATCCATCATGGTTCTGGGTGCATCATATATATATATATATATATATATATATATATATATATATATACACTAGAGGCTCGGTGCACAAAAATTTGTGCACTTGTGGGGGTCCCGCAGCCCGGCCCGGGCCCTTTCACAGTCTGGGACCCCTCGGGGGATGTCCACCTGCTGGCTTAGGCCCTCTTCCTGGGGAATCGGGCCTAAGCTGTCAGTCAGACATCCTTCTGGCAGCCCAGGAACCCTTGGGAGATGTCCACTTGCCAGCGGGGAGCAGGCCTAAGCTGCAGTCGGACATCCTTAGTGCTGCTGAGGAGGCGGGAGAGGCTCCCACCACCACCAGTGTGTTGGCAGCTGTCAGCCTGGCTTGTGGGAGCACACTGACCACCAAGGGGCAGCTCCTGCATTGAGCATCTGCCCCCTGGTGGTCAGTATGTGTCATAGTGACCAGTCATTCCCAGTCGTTCTCTGCTGTTACGGTTAATTTGCATATTACCCTTTTATTATATAGGATATATATATGTATATATATGTGTATACATATATATATATATAGAAACATATATATGTATATGTATACATGATACATATATATATGATATATATGTACATATATCTGTCTTAGCAACTGTGGCCTTGCTATGCCCTGGGCTGGAAATACCATTTCCCTATCCCATTTCAGTTCTATTCAGACACTTCTGCTTCTTTGAGCCTTTTCCCGGCTATCAGCTGGATGATTACTTTCTACTCTGAGCACCTAATGCCCTTCTTATCATTTCTATTTTCAGAGCACTTATATACTGGCCTAGCTGTATGACCATTATATACACTAGGTGCCCTAGACCATGTCTTTTATAATCCATCCTTAATCTACACAGCACACAAATCAGGGATTTACTCTTCATTGGAAAATATATATATAGACACACTTTAATCCTTAGCAGAATAAGTTTCTTCCATCATAGAACAATACATCTTTACAACTCTATGTCAAAACTAAAATGAAACATGCTATTCCAATGTACTAAGAGCTATATGAAAACTTAATAGAAAGAAAAATGAATTTTATATTCCAGTGTATTGTATCTAGTAGAATCTGTATGCCTAGTACCAAGAGGTTAAATGAGGGAAGCAGGAACCATAAGCAGGCAATCAATCAAAGGGCTGCTCCACTTGCAGGTGGGGGATTAGAGGAAGGGGCTGATCATGTAAGTCAGAATCTGAGTCCTAAAGCCCAAGAAGGAGGAACTTATGTCCAATGTCCAAGGATAGGAAAAGATGGCTATCTCAGCTCAAATAGGGAAAGCAATTAATTATTTGCCTTTTTGTTCTTTTGGGCCCTCAAAGGATGGGATGATGCCCACCCACATTGGGAAGAGCCATCTATTTTATTCAGTGCACTGATTCAAACACTAATCTCTTCCAATAATACCCTCACAGACACACTCAGAAAAAAATATTTTACCACTTATCTGGGCACTCCTTAGCCCATTCAAGTCAAATAAACCATCATTAAGTTAACCATCACAGAAGGAAAAGTATTGAGATATTTCAAAATCTAATGTTTCTAGCCAGGGTCAGAATTCTAGAAAAATTATAAAGAGCTGATAATATTCCAACCAAGGAATCAAAAAATTCCACTGGAGTGATTCACAAAGTAAAGGAAACTATTACCTACAACCAGAGATCAAATATTGTTAGACAAATGGCAAAGAAAGAGGAAAGTACATGATCATGAGACAAAAAGACAGGTTGTGTCAACAAGGACCCACAATCAAGTTGTGCTGCGCATAGAGTTCGGCTCACTCTCTGTGAGTGTTTTCCTTAGTTGCTACGTTGTGAGAAGTCAGGTGCTCCAGAATAACCTCTATAGAGGCAGTTACTGTCCTCATATTTTCCCATAAAACACTACTGATTTGAGCTTTAAAAAATGAATATGGCCCGGGCTGGTGTGGCTCAGTTGATTTACCATCATCCCATGCACCAAAAGATTGCCAGTTTGCTTCCTGGTCAGAGCACATATTCAAGTTGCAAGTTCAATCCTCAGTTGGGGTGCATAAGGGAGGCAACCAATCAATGTTTCCTTCTCACATCAATGTTTCTCTCTCTCTCCCTCTCCTTTCCTCTCTCTCTCTAAAAATCAATAAAAATATATATATATTAAAAATGACCATGAATTTTTAAAAAAATATATTTTATTGATTTTTCACAGAGAGGAAGGGAGAGGGATAGAGAGTCAGAAACATCAATGAGAAAGAAACATCGGCCAGCTGCCTCCTGCACACCTCCCACTGGCGATGTGCCCACAACCAAGGTACATGCCCTTTGACCGGAATCGAACCTGGGACCCTTCAGTCCGCAGGCCGACGCCCCATCCACTGAGCCAAACCGGTCAGGGCTGACCATGAATTTTTAAAAGGCAACCCACCTTACTATGGGACAATCACCCAAACTTTAATATTCTCAAATTTTAAATCACCTGGGATCTCATTAAGTTGTAGAGTATGACTCAGTAGGTCAGGGAAGGGCCTGAACTTCTTTATTTCTAATCAAGCACGAATGCTGCATCCTGGTTCCTGGGTCAAAATTTGAGGAAGGAAGCCCTCTGCAATAGCTTCACTGGAGCTGAAAATACAGAATAGACATACTATAAAATTGCAATGTAATGCTTAAGTTAAGAAATGTACATATATAACTTATACTCAGACTATATAATTTGTTTTGCTACCTGTAATAACATGTTATATTACTTCAGACCTCAGGATATATGTTGTTACATTCCCTTGCCAACATATAACACAAATTTTGAAGCACTTGTTTTCCATATTTATCTCTTGCCTCTGTCTGCTTATATTCTTTTTAATAGTTTCCAAATGAGAAATGTTCACTTCACAGATTTTAATTACCTGAAATCCTTTTTTCCTTATTGATTACCAAGAGCAAAGTAGCTTTTTGCATTAACCTTTCAAAATGTCCAATTTAATTTATGAATGCAATATTTTTTTCAGCTCAGTGTGTATAGATGATGCATACTGTTTCATACTGATGTTATAAAAAGACCATTTTAATTACCCCACGGAAATGTGCCTGGGCATGGAGAACTGTGAGAGTTCATGACCAGAAGTACCCAACAATTTATTGGAAGAGCATCGGGCATCCACAAGACAATTGTATCTGTGGTAGATAAAACATTCTCTCAACTGCTGGGTAAATTTGTTTTGACATCACATTAGGATCAAATCAGTTATGCACTATTCCATAATGGCTGCCTCTATTTTGTATTTTTGAAAACAAAAGCCTGATTTTTCTGGATTCCTGCTAAAGGACTAAACATTGGCATAAAGCCTGGAGACATCTCCAGAGGAGGAAGGGGGCTGCTGGTGATGAGGTCACCCTGAGGCTTTGGAATCCAGGGCTTCCATTATTCCAAACGTGGGGTGGGAGCTATTCTGGGAAGCGCCAAGGTCACAGAGCCAACACGGCTTGATTGCAGCCACTTCTCTGATGCCTTCAGCAATTGTTTGCTCCTTTTTTACATTTTCTAGGCTTTGAAATTCACAGAGCAACTTTCTCCCCCAGCCCAATCAGAAGGCTTTCATGCAAGCCATTCTGCAAAACACAAAATCAGGAGGAAAAGGAGCTAAATCAAACTCAAATAAAAAAGCAGTGATAGGAGGCTTCAACAAAGTCCACACAGGGAATCAAACCTGCTTTTAAACAAAAATATTGACATAGCAATTTAAAATAAATACCAGCTTCATATGCTGAACACTTTATTATTGGCTCACAGGACTGCAAATGTAAGGAACACTTTCTTCCCTGAAACACTGCCAAAGGCAAACCTCTTAAAAACCAAACATTGTGACATGTTCTTAAGTAGCGTGCCATCATGTCGATTGTTGCATTTGGTATAACACAACGCCTGCATGTTCATTAAGCCTACATTTTGCTATTAAGGTACATATGTTTTGCTTCTCCAATGTCTGAGAGCCAGGTGGAACAAGTCAATCGCTCTGGTGACATTAAGCGTTTCTACAACAATGCTGAATTCTAGCTCAGTATTTTGCATAGTCTGCCTATTATATAGAAAATGGAATTGCCAATATGTCCTTTTGTGTAAAGCTGTAAAAGCTCAGAAGATCTCAGTGAATACTGGCGATGTCGCTACTAAGGTACATGAAGCAGATGCCTACAATTATCCTGTTAAAAAGTTTCATTGTAGAAGACCCTCCAAATAAAGCACTGCTGCCGGTAATTGCACATTAATTGGCTTCATTCCTCTTTGAAGGTCTAGCAGAGCGAGGCCCTCTGATTTGCTGCCTTCCAAAGCACACTATACACTAAGACTATTGAGGGGGTCCTTGTTCTTTTATTGTCTTTTAATCTTCAGGTAATGTGCCCATAGAAGTAAGTCGAGTGATTCTGTCCTGACATTCAATATTTCTTCAAATTTTTAAAAAGCAAAATTAAAATATATTTCATGACCACTTGGGACTGGTAATACCTAAGGATAGGAGGCAGAAACAGAGTAAAGAGGCCGACCTAAAGTTAAAACGGTAAGTTTCAGTTCACTGGACCCTTGAAATGGAGAGCACTTGGGCAACTGAAATGTTAGGTGTCAAGTAGCTAAACAAAATATAGATTTTACAAATACATCCCAGCCATGCTAGAGTTGTGTGACCTTCCCCAATTTACCTCTCTTGGTAGAGCGAGGTATAACTCCCATTGTGATGTCAGAAAGAGCTAATTAGCTGAAAGCTACATCTGGGGTAAAAGGGCAATGGGAAGGCAAAACAAGGATTGCTTCAAAATTGCTCTGTGTATCTACTTGAGAAGGGTTTGGGAAGATTGCTTAAAGTGCAAGCGCTCTTTCTGATATTTCTGACAGTTAAAGTACCTTAAATTGGAATGCACTCCTGTATAACAGAATAAGGAAGAAAACAATTGCTGGGGAGTGCTGATGGTTATGGGATGGTTAGTTTTTGCTCTAAAAGCCCTTGTAACTTGGTGACTTTTAAAAAAAACTTTGAAAATATTAAACATAGTATATGAAATCCTCCACGTTTAACCACTCATGTCTCACCCATACCCAGTCTCCTGCCTTCACCACAGCATCCTTCACTGTTTCTCTTTTAATTGTTTCATAGGAAAGTAAAGTTTAGCAGGACCTGGTCATCCAGGATTGACTTTAGACCAGTGGTTCTCAACCTTCCTACTGCCGCGACCCTTTAATACAGTTCCTCATGTTGTGGTGACCCCCAACCATAAAATTATTTTCGTTGCTACTTCATAACTGTAATTTTGCTACTGTTGTGGATCGTAATGTAAATATCTGATATGCAGGCTGTATTTTCATTGTTACAAATTGAACATAATTAAAGCATAGTGATTAATCACAAAAACAATGTGTAATTCTATATGTGTTTTCTGATGGTCTTAGGCGACCCCTGTGAAAGGGTCATTCGACCCCCAAAGGGGTCTCGACCCACAGGTTGAGAACCGCTGCTCTAGACAGAAGAAAGAGCAGGAATCCAGATGGAGAGGTGTGAATACCTGAGGAACTTGGGATTCACCTCTCAGAACAGTGCGGTCAATAGGAAATAGGAGTCCGAGGATCCTTTAGTCACTAACAAGTGTACATCTTGGAAAACTTAATCTTTCTTTGATTTCATTTCCTCCCGTGGAAAATGCTTGTCTACATCCAGTTTAATTCCCTGTGAGAACTACAAGATTATCACTTCTGCATTCCTGCTGAGTTCTAAATACTAGCATTCTCTTCTTTTCTCTGTAGTGGTTCATCATTGACAAAAGGAGATGTGGGGTTATATTATGTACATTTTCCAAAGGTACCCGTTATTCAGAAATTTTCATTTGTAAGCATATGAGTAATACTCAATGAAAAAATAATTTGGGAGTTTCAATAAATCTAGAAAAAAAGAAAAAGAAAAAGCGAAGAATGGAGCACTTGCAACTGTTGGATGCATCTCAGATACCAAATGGAGTTCCCATAACATGAAATCTTCAAAGACGGTCAACATTTGGGAAGACTTTACAAGAGCTGAGAAGGCCGACGGTGGTTTTGCTCAGTGGATAGAGCGTTGGCCCACAGACTGAAAGGTCTTGGGTTGGATTTCGGTCAAGGGCACGTACTTCTGTTGCAGGCTTGGTCCCCAGGCCTGGTCAGGGCACATGAGGGAGGTAACCAATTGATGTCTCTCTCTCACATTGATGTTTCTCTCTGCCTCTCCCCCTCCCTCCCAGCCTCTCAAAAAATCAATGGAAAAATATCTGTGGGTGAGGAGTAACAAAAAAATAAAAACAAAAGAACTGAGAAGAACAAAGTGATTTGACTAAGACTCCAAAGGAATTTATATCAGAACCACAGGTCCCAATTTATGGTGAAACCTCTTAACCATATCTAAAGTAAACAGAATAAAAACATACATAGAGATTGAAAAACCAAATACTGAGAGCCTACTGATAAAGTATTGTCCAAGATGCTGAAGGTGAACATAATGTGGGCCCTGCCAGCAGGATATGCCTGCTTTGTTCAAAACAAAAACAAAAAGCACCTTGAGCCCTGCGCTGCTTGCACACCACAGACACCTTGGGGCAATTAGAAATTATAGTGATGTGGGAAAATGAACGCAGTTAATCAAATCAGCTTACTAAAAGGACTAAATCGGAGAGTCTGAGTGGAAAACCATCACTCCAGTCCAGACAAAAATCATTCAATTTGGTCAGGATGTAAAAGCAAACCACTGTTCAGGTCATTTAACAGACATTCCACTTTGAACCAGGTGTTTGGCTGACACTCAGAGTCATCTTGTGGGATCTGGCTTGTTTCATTGTATTTCTTGGAACATAATAAGAGAGAAGGGAAAACAAAAATAAAAGTAAATGACCAAGATGAATAAAGAAATCACATCGACTCTAAAGTAAAAGAAAGGAGAGGAAGAGGAAATGAAAGGACTGAATTAGATGATTTCTAAATGTCCTTTTCCAGTAATTAAAATAAAAATCTTTTGATTATATACCAAAAATCAGAATTTAGAGAAAATGACTTCAGATCATCCAAACACCATAAATAACTCCAGGATTATACATGAAATAATATATTTCAAAGTAACTTATCCAAAGTCCTATTTAAATTATTTCTATTATAAAATTGTAAGAAGTTAAGTGCCAAAGTCAGTGCTAGGTTTAAGGATGAATGAGATACATTTAATAGTTATGTGAGAAACACACACATACTTCCACAAACTGACATTTCTTTCTTGTGATCACTTAGGTTACAAGTGGCATGGAAAATATGCAGAACGTACTTGTATTTTTCAGCCAGTTATATAATTGCATTATATCTTGATACTTTCTTTGAAATAGATTAAGTTATTTCAGATCCATATACTTGACCTAAAATTTTCAATTTATCTTATGTGGCATGTTGGAGGTGGGTCCAGGAAAGAATTTCTCTAAGAAATACAAATTAAAGAAGACCACAGTTGCATTTTAATGAAGTTTCCATGTTTAAAGTTTAACTCTATTCTAGATATTCTCCCCTATGTCTCACCCTTATATTTATTTTAACTGAGACAGCATCACTCAATTCTAGAAATTCCTGTAGTAATTTGGAAAGATTAAAATGCTTCATTTCCTGGGTGTTAAGATAATATTTCCTATGGATTTATTATGAGGCAAAGCCAGTGGGTAAAAACTGCAAGATTATTTTAAATTAAACTAAAACTTAATTTAGGTAAATTATATTCATTGATGGTAACTTGAGTTTTCCATGGCAAAATATCAGTACTATTTCTGACACTGCTTATACGCACCTATCATGTTGCACTTAGCACACAAATACTATGAGTAATATATAAATCACAGTACCTTTAGAATAAGTGGTTATGAAACATACTCAGGTTCTCCAGAAACATACACTGAAATTAATTTTTTTAACATCTTTTATGTACAAAATCTTACCTCTATTGCAAAGACTGTACATGATAGAATTTTAGAACTGAAAACTACCTTACAGACTGCATGCATAGTCCAGGATAGCAAAGACACAGTGCGCGCATGCGACCATTCTTCCCTGAAGCCAGGGCAGAGAGCGCCAACCAATTACGCCCCCGCCTGTGCTGAGCCTCAGTGTGGTCTCCAGTGCTTATCCACATGGCGCTCCAGGATGTCCTTACCAGTGATCACAGTCGGCACAGAAGATGAAACATGTTTGCTAACTCTGCTTTAGTCCAGCAGCCTTAATATACAAATAAAGAAACCGAAGTAATGAGAACATAAGTAATTCCCCATTTTGCTATTTCATTAGTTTTCCAGCAGAGCTAAGATTAAAACAGATTTCGAGATTGTATAGCTATATCTTGTTGCCTTAGAGAACTTTTTTAATGTAAGAGACAGGAGGCTTGAAATTAGAATATTTTTAATTTAAAAATCTCATTGCCTTATTTTCCTCGCATTGCAGCTGCTGATTTTCATATACATAATGTGCTGTTATTTTTTAGCTGTTTCTCTTTGTAAGCCAAAAATACTTCTTAAGAAAAGAACATTAGTCCACATCTTTATATATATATATATATATATATATATATATATATATATATATATATATATATATATTCAAAGAAGTTACAGTTTGTGACAGACTTCAAGATTAATGGGCCCAGTAAGACCTGAAAGTAATATCTCCTACCTAGCACATCTCAGGTTTGCTTTTCTACTGACCAAAAAAGGCTGTCTACCTCCACATGAAAATATCCTAATTGGTTACACTATTGCCTAATAAAGTCCATCACCCACCTTCATGCTACATAAATCAACTCCATCATCCCTCAGACAGAAATAGGATTCCATGCCAAGGACTTTGGTGCCAACCATCTGACACTTGGGCTCGGGCCCCATTCTTCCCCACACATGTTTTTCTCCCCCTCCCAACCCTGACACCCAAGCATGATAGCCAGCCCTTATAACATTTAAGCCAGATGTTCTCAACCCGTGGGCCGTGACTCCTTTGGCGGTCAAACAACCCTTTCACAGGGGTCGCCTAAGACCATCCTGCATATCAGATATTTACATTACGATTCATAACAGTAGCAACATTACAGTTATGAAGTAGCAACGAAAATAATTTTATGGTTGGGTCACAACATGAGAAACTGTATTTAAAGGGCCAGAAGGTTGAGAACCACTGATTTAAGCAAAATAACTGCTTGTTCTCTTTTACCATCCAGTCATCCATCCATTCAATAAATAGTTACTCAGTACCTATCATGTGACAGGTGGTAGTCTAAGTGGTAGGATTAAGAATATAAAAATCCTGGCATGACAACAAAGTAAAAAGCCAAACTCAGTTCATTTATATTATCATTTAAATTTTAGCAAGTAAATATACAGCATGTCAGATGTTGCTTAGGGCTGAAGAGAAAAATAAAGGAAGTCCAGGGGTATAGGGAGTGAGGGGGAGGCTCACACTTCTATATAGGTGGGTGGGAAGACCTGACTGGAAACCCAATATTTGATCAAGGACCTCAAGAAAGTAGAGTAAACAACAACAAAACAAAGCTATTTACTTCTGTAAATACTACTTCTCTTCTGTGAAATAAGAAAAAGTTATAGCTTCAAATGTGGAGAAGGAAAGAATATTGAAGGTCTACTAAACAACCTGAACCAACCACACCCCCTTGCCCACATTAATAGAAAAATGTAGGGAACTATCCATTCTGCTAATTATCCACTCCACTGCTCCCGTACATAATCGAGTTGTATGTTCCAGAAACACTGGTAAAGGGTTAGCTTATTACTTTCACCTTGAAGATAGTTTTCAAAAATCACTCAGCTCGCAAATATGTTATATACGCTCTCTCCGCCTTCATCCCCAACTATGGCCTAATTGTAACTACATAATTTAAGGCTTTCTCTGCCTTCACTCAGAACATGTGCATCTTTCTTAAAAAAAAAAAAAAAAAAAAAAAAAAAAAAAAAAAAAAAGCAAAGTTCCTCATAAATGCATTCACTTGGGAATCAAGAGAAGTGGAAATCTACTCACTTGTCCTTTAGTCCTTCCAGTTCATTTTCTTTAAACCTTATCTTTACATCTTTAATTCTTAATCCCTTATTATAAATTGTGGTCTGATAACAATGCTATAGAATTTTAAAGCCTGGAAATACATTAGAAAGTGTAAATACTACCATAATATAAAACCTGCAGCAGTGAAAAGCAATCGTTATGTTGATGGTATCATATTGAGACATAACTGTAAAGCAGGTCACACCTATGGCTGTTTGCAACATGCAGCCTAAGCATGTTCCCATTAATCTGGGAAAGAGGAGTGAAAGGACAAGGTGGATAGAAGGAGCTGCCCTGGGATGCTTCTGGAACCTCTAAATTCACCTTCTCCATCAGGTAAGATATTTGACTGAGATACTATGGAACACCTTTTCTGACCAGTGTGTTCCAAGAGTAGAAATCCACTGGAATAGCAAGCCACACTTTGCTTAAAGTAAGACAGTCACCTTATAGGAAAGAACAATAATTCTGCTGACTTCCAGTGCAGACTGAAAGCTAGGGCTGAAAGAATCAGAGAGTTCTCTTTTACTTAAACTTTCTTAGGAGGAACCTTAGAAATCTGGGATTTATTTGGCATTCCTTACTGTGAAAGACTCAGCCTGATTGCCTAACACCTACCTGACAAATTACTCAGTGGTGGGAGAGAGCACTCAGCAGATGGCGAGGCAGGAAGCGGAGAGCCATCATTGTAGGACAGAGTTGGCATATTCGATCTCTGGTGGCAGGGGACATAGGAACAGAGGTGCAAAGAGGAAAAGTAAATACAAGCAGAAGGAAACCAAAAGAAAAGCAATTAGAGGAGCCACAGGAAGTGAAAATGAGAAAAGTAAAGTAAAAAAAAAAAGGAAGATGGTGTTATAGTAATAGGGAACAATTAGCTCAGACCCTCCCCTCACATTAAATAGCAAAATAAATGTCTAATTGATTAGGTAATTAAATGAAAATGAAACAAAAAAATAATGTATTTTTCAATATCTATATGAGGCATCACATTTTAAACATAAAATATAATAAATCATCAAAAAGCATTAAGTTACTTACTTTAAAAATGTAAAATGTCTAACATCAGAAAACATAATAAAATAAAAAGGCAAATAATTTCTTTTCTGTGTCCTTGTCTCTTCCCTTCTTTTTCTGAAAAATCGAGCCTAGAAACTAATAGTTGCCAAGCAAAGTAGGCACCAGCATGGGGTGTGGGTGGTCCATTGGGCCAGAGAGTAGCGGGAACATTTGTGAGTGAGAAGAGCTTTCTCTAGGAAGCAGGAACGAGGGTGAAGGGAGACATGTTTCTCACGGTGGAGACAGAGCTAACAAATATGGAAAAAGATAACTAGAACGAGCCCTATGCTGTGGGACTGGAGTAAAATACAACAGTGTGAACTCACTGATTTCATAATACACAGGCACATGAAGAAATATAGATGCGCTGTGTGCGTGCGTGTGTGTGTGTGTGTGTGTGTGTGTGTATGGGTATTACCTACCTCTCTCCACTGAGAACAACTACAAGCAGCAACATCCCCCAACAACGAGCACACTAAGTACCCAGACTTTGTTTTCTGAAGATGCAAGTTAAAATATTTATAGTGACTGGTTCGGGCAGTGGTCGGCAAACCGCGTCTCGCAAACCACATGCGGCTCTTTGGACCCTTGAGTGTGGCTCTTCCACAAAATACCAGGTGCGGGCGCACACGGCACGTACAGTGCGATTGAAACTTCGTGGCCCATGCGCAGAGGTCGGTTTTCGGCCTGGGCGAGTCTATTTTGAAGAAGTGGCGTCAGAAGAAGTGGGGGGTGGACATAAAGAGGGGATGAACGAAAGGAGATAGACGAAACAAGTATACAAGACGAGTGTGGATGGGAGAGTTGGAAGGGGTCGTCCTCAGTGAACGTACCTCAATCAGACTGAGGACGTTTTTAGCAAAGGCCAGCTTAGGAGTACCCTAATTAAGTTAATAACAATGTACCTACCTATATAGTTTAAGTTTAAAAAATCTGGCTCTCAAAAGAAATTTGAATTGTTGTACTGTTGATATTTGGCTCTGTTGACTAATGAGTTTGCCGACCACTGGGTTAGGGTGTTAAAATGGACAATTTTTTATTCTTTGCTCTTTTCAAATATGCTTGATCAAGTGTCTAATACTTTTATAATGATGAGTAGCTAACAGAAAAAAGGATGGGATGCCAAGGTCCTATGGCCTATTCTGTGGACGATATCCCCATTCGCAAAACCCTTTGTCCTTCCCCTTCCTACTGTTGCAGCCAGAAAGCAAAACCTCCCATTTTCCAGCTTGATTTGGAGCCATAAAAAATAGGCAGAAGTTCCTAGAGATTTTTAATATGAACACAAAGCCTACCAAGAACTAGCCTACCAGTTCTTTTGCTCACGGCTTCTTCCTGCATGGAAGACTTGCTCTCTCCCTGCAGAGTCAGCTGCCTGTCATCTTCTGATCCTGTCAGTAAGCATGGAGAACAAAGGCCTACACGCCAAAGAGAGCAGCATGGGAAGATGGAAAGTAACCAAGCCCCTGGTGACCTTCTTGGGTGGTTGTACCAGCTCTGGACACCTCGCCCCTAAATTCTTGTGTCATGAAACCAATAAACTCTCATGGGCTTAAACTGCTGTTTATAACAGATTACACTCTGTGAGAGAGAGATATTTAAATAAAAGTGAAGGAGAGCAGAAGAAAGAGAAAGTGACACTGCATAAACAAAAGGTGTGGGCTAAGTTATCACATGACCTTCACATGACCTTCACATCCAAGCGCAGCATAACAATGCTGATGTTGTCTTTGAAGGATTATAGACATGTCATGTGCTGCTAACAAAAGGTCACAGCTTCTAAACACCACTTCTTCCTTTCCATGAGAATTACCTAAATCTCCTAAAATATGACAATTACACTGGCAACTCATCTCTTACAAACACTAATTTAATCTTCTGGTATCTATTAAATATAACTCTATTCTAAATTATGTAATGTTCCCAAGACTGTAAAGAGTATTACCAAACATTATGGACCTTGCCTTTTTCATTGCTTCTCGAATCTTTCTGGTTCTAACCTCAGGGATAGGGAGCTTGAGGCCTGGACAGGGCTGGGGAGTATGCAATCTGTATCCTTAAGTAGTAACAGAGCAAATATGTAAGTTAAGTATCACGTTTTGACTGGAGCATAACCCTAAGTGAAGTCTTGTGAGCAAAACATTCAAATCTTATATATTAGCTAAAATTATGCAGTATATGTCAACAAATGCTCTGAGAGAAGATATTTGTAATATAGATATTCAGCAAAGGGCTAGTATCCAGAAGATATAATGAACTTATGCAAATCAATAGGAAAAAACAGAAACAGAAAAACTAGTAAAAAGGTGAAAAAAAGGAAGACTTAACCAAAAGAATATCTAAATAAAAAGAAAATATTTAAAATTATGAACGTTTGTCATTAAGGAAATGCAAATTAAAATCACAATAAAAATCACTGCATACTCACTAGAATGACTAAAATTAGAAAGATGGAAAACTCTACTAAAAATCTGAAGCAACAAAAATAGAGTACTAGTATAAATACAAACTGCACCACCATCTTGACCCAGGAACTTGGCCGAGTGTAGGCCATATCACAACAACTTGTAGTAGTCAAAATCTATAAACTAGCCAAATGCTCATAAAGAGCAGAATGTAGAAACATAATGTAATATATTTACACAATAAATACTATACAGCAAGGAGAATGAACAGTCTATAACTATACCCAGAAAATATTCTTGACTCTCCAAAACCTAAGGCTGAGGGAAAGAAGCCAGCACAGAAGAGTACATCCTGTACAGTTTCTGGTCTATAAAGTTCAGAATCAGGTGAAACTCATGTGTGCTGTTAGAAGTCAGGAGAGAGTCTTATTCTTGATGGAATGAGGTTGAGACTGGTAAGGTACCCTGGGGGGTTGAGGATGCTGCTAATGTTTTATTTCTTGATGGGATATTTGTTGTCCTCAGTGAAAATTTACCTTTTCTACACTTATGTTCACTTTTCTCTATGTACATAGAGAAAATACAGAATAAATTGAAACTAATTAAAATATTTATCTTGTCATGCAATGCACATGTGGAGAGGTAACAAGAGTGTTGGGTGTGGAGTCAGATGGACCTAAATTTTAATCCAGCTCCAGCACTTACTTATTAGTAGTATGAATGACCTTGGAAGTTTCACCTGCAAAAAAGAAAATAATTATGTTCCTCATGCAGTTTTCAGGAGGAGTAAGAAATAATCCATTAAAGTTTGGGCTCATAGGCTCTACATAATATAGACAAAGTTCTTAATACATGTTAGATGTTGTTATTAGAGTATCTTCTTGGTAAATATGTGTTGGAGTTTTCACTTTTTTTATATTTCTAGAGAAAATCCAGCCACATCCACACTTCCACGAGGTTTTGAATCTGTTATGTTAAAAATCAGAAGCTTATTTCATTCAAGGGGTCAGACTTGCATATGAGATCATCATCTAATCTTCATCTATTATGTAGAGAAAAATTATTTTCCCAAAGTGATCCACCTTTAATCCAGTCATATAGAGTTAGCTGGTCCCAATTTTAATTGACAAATCTAATTACTGTGATGAGTTTATTTATAGTCACTATTCAATATCTATTGATAGTTTCTTGACCTTGAAGAATATCATCCAATTAACATGGCAATATGTGTTAATGGATTTTTAAATTACTTTACACTGGATAAAAGGTAAAAGGAAAAAGGGAAATTCATTTGCAGAAGGAAGAATCACAAGTTATGGAAAGGAGCCTCCTATGTCTGTCACTGAATATGCAACACTAACAGTTTCCTTTGCATTCACTTGATAGTATAGTAGGGAGAGTTACTTTATTGATTGGTGGTATATGTTTTTGGAATTTTTTTCAGGGACTCAGTCCCTAAATTCAGGCAACAAAATGTCTGTCCCACTCCAAGGAAAGAGTTGTTGTGTTTTTAAAATTTGTTACATTTTTGTTCATTCTTTCAGAATGTAAAGTTAGTAGATGATAGAGTAGTAAAAATCATCAACTCCCTGAAATACATGGAAGACAGGGAACCATTCTTAAAAAACTGAATGGGAATGATCGTGGTCACACTAGTGACCCCTGGAGAGGGAGCAGGTGCCATTCAGTCATGCTCCCTTCCCATTCTCCATATTTATTTCACCCCTTGTTTCAGGCCTAATTTTAGACACAGATTTGGAATCACAGACCATCAAAACTCCCAGGAACCTTAGATATTATTTACTCAATCCTTCATTTGCAGGAAAAATGCTGAGGAATTGAGAAATAGAGTGATTTATCCTTCCTCAAGTGATTCACACTTGTTTTCTGTCTCTGTGTCCCTCTATCACACCATAAGCCTCTCAGAAACAGGTACTTGTATTAGAGTGTCACAAGGGACTGAATTGTGTCTCCTCCAAAATTCATCTGTTGAAATCCAATCCCCCATTATCTTAGGATGTGACTGTATTTGGACATAGGAACTTTAGGAGGTAATTACGTTTAAGTGAGTTTATAAGGTTGGAGGCCTATATTACTGGTGTCCTTATAAGGAGAGGAAGAGACCTCAGGGATGCATGTGCACAGAGGAAAGACCATGTGAGAACACAGTGAGAAGATGGCTCATCTCCAAGCCAAGAGTCTTTGGCAGAAAATAAACCTGGCAACAACTTGATCTTGTACTTCTAACCTCCAGAACTGTGAGAAAATATAGCTCTAGCAAACTAATACAAGAGTGTCTCAGTACCTAGTACAGTAACTGACACAGAGTAGGTATTCAATTTACAAAGAAAGGAAGAGAGACATAAAGGAAGGAAAAAGGAGGGAGGAGGAAAGGAAGGGGGTCGCTTAAAGATGGAAATTAGTCTCTATAGGACAAAATCCCAAAATGTCTAGGCCCTTTCCACTTCAGCAAATGCTCTGGCACTTCTCAATTCTAAAACCTGGTTAGCACTTGGTTTTATATGTAACTTGCATATACTTTTAACCTTTCATGTTTATTTTATTACTAGAGGCCCGATGCATGAAGATTCATGCAAGAATGGGCCTTCCTTCCCCTGGCTGCCCGCACTGCCTTCCCTCCAGCCTGGAGTGGCCTTTCTCCCTTCACTCTGGCCCAGAGCCATCTTTGCACCTTCCCATGCTTCCCAGAAGCCTGGAGCGGCTGGGGAGGTGCAAAATGCCTGTGTCGTCACCATGGTGATGACACAAGTGTCCCACCCCGCCCCTGGCCACTTGGCGCCTGTGCATGCAAATTAGCCCGTCATCTTTGTTGGGTTAATTTGCATACCAACTCCTGATTGGCTGGTGGGTGTTGTGATGGTACGGTCAATTTGCATATTTGTCTTTTATTCGTGTAGATTATACACCAGTGATTTTATCATTCCTGGCCCCAAATCCACATATATGAAATCATCAGTTATATCTGAAGAGAGAAATATAGGCTTAACACCTGTGAAATTCCTATTTTTGCCTTAAGCAGTTTATTAAGAAGTATATTCTGTATTGAACAAAAGTAGCTTTGCCAGGTAACATCTTAAAAATGTGCAGTTACCACAAATTATTTTTCTCTATTATCTAATCTTTTAAAAATAGGAAGGGGAGGAATAAGGAGGAGATTTAAGTATTTGTTTTTTGTTTGGAAATATTTTTTCTCAAGGCAATACATAAAGGGAATTGTGCCTCTGGAGCTTAAAAAATACTCATTTTCTTGGCATAAGATAAATTGGAATGGACTATTGCATTGAGAACTATCTCTAGTACAGTGAAGTGTAGCAAACTGATGCTCAGTGAGGCTCACCGTGCATGAAGATGCTTTAGTCAAATGCACTCAAGCACAGCTCTGAAATTGTTCTTTACTATTCTGAAAGGTGCCAGGTGATAACCTGCTTTAAACCATATATTTTAATACTTTATTTTTTCCATCCAGAACAAGTATTTAGGGCAAGTAAAGATAAGATGACAACAGATCTTGCCAGGGAATTAGGAAAGGCAGACCTTGGCTGTCTGGCAATCACATGGTCATGGTCACTTGTCCGTTGTACCCGAAAAGCATCCACGGCTCATCCCTTAGTCTCCACTGACTCTGTGACCCTGTGGCTGCCACAAGTGCCTGCCTAAGGGAAAATAATATCTCTAATGCAGTTACCTGAATCTTTTGATACAGTTATGGTCTAGTAATGGCAATTGTATCAACATTATGTCTAATTCTGTTGCCTAAAGCCATTCAACAATTCAAATGTAAAAACAGTATGTCCATGTGTGTATGTGTATTTGTGTGTTTGTGTGTATGTGTGTATATCTCAGGATGTGTGCATGTGGCTGTGTCCATGTGTATCTGTCTGTGTTGGAGACAAGGGGCAGAGAGAACGAGAAGATATGATTGGTCCTTCCATTAAAACATCCTTAGATTTGTTTATACATTTCATTCACTTCAACCTCAGAAGTCAACAAAACCATCACAAATTATTCCAATCAATAATTGAGTGATGCTTGTTTTGTTACTGAATCTATTTGTATACAAATTGCAGTTTGATTTTACCCATTTAACCTTCCAACCTTCCATAGCATACTTTGTTCTACGTACAAAAATCCTATCCACTCTCTAAGCCACAAGTAAATTCCTTTTTTATTTTAAGCAGAGTTCCCTATCCAAGTGAGCCTTTTGTTTCACCTACATAGGTTACAACCTCAGGTTCTCAAACCTGGCAGGTGACATGAGTGAGTAAATACACATAAATGCTTGCTACATATGTATGTTTCTCATTTTGCTCACACTTGAGATAGACATGAGTGTAAGAAACCGTTTTTCTCCTAACGCTAACACAAGAAAACATGTTTGGAAGCAGGTGATAAACGACAGCTGACACACAACGTTTGTGTGGGAATGAAAGGGAGTGGCGGAGACTATGGCAAACAAAGTGTCCTCATAGAATGTGGGCAGCGGATATCCAAATCTCCCGAAATATCAGGAGAAGCCGAAACTTAATATTTATGTAAAATCCCTCAGCTTTTAAGTACTGGCAATTAACTTAAAATTTAAAAATATACACAGAAACTTCTTTTATAATATTTTTATTGATTTCAGAGAGGAGGGGAGAGGGTGAGAAAGAAAGAAACATCAATGATGAGAGAGAATCATTGATTGGCTGTCTCCTGCATGCCCCCCACAGGGGACTGAGCCCACAACCCGGGCATGTGCCCTGATTGGGAATCAAACTGGAACCTCTTGGTTCAAACCACTGAGCAATGCCAGCCAGGCTACACAGAAACTTTTCTAAACGACATATAGGTAAAAGAGAGTGTAGCCCAAACATCTAAGGGACAGATTTAGCCCAAGCCAACATTTTGCCACCTCTGTAATACACATACATTTAACATGTACTGCCTTATGTCATCTCTTATTATTATCTAAAATAGTAGAATTCTGTAGTATACATGTTCTGCAGTCAAACTGGGTTTAAATTCTGTTCCACCATTCACTCACTGTGTGGCCTTGGACAAGTTACTGAACCTCTCTGTGCTTCAGATTTCCTCTTTGTAAAATGCAGATAATAATATGGTTGTTATAAAGATTAAATGAGGTCCTACTGGTATAGCAATTAGGATACTTTAAAACACTCACTGTAAGATGGTTGTTATTAAGTATTATATTGTGTTATAATTTGCTATATTTGTTTGACACCTCCTCCACTACACTGTAAATGCCTTGAAGGTATCTTTTTATACAACATGATGCTTAACTTAGTTCTTTTTTAGAGAAGGATCTCAGTTAATATTTTTAAGCCCAAAATGTAGTAGAAATTGTAAAAGAAGATGTAAAGAAATTGACTGGACATCAAGATCATGCTACTGCTTATCCTTGCTTTTGTTCTATATATTTAAATCTACTGTGGGGCTAGCACCTTGCACCAGTCCATGTCAATTTGTTCCATGATCAGTTATGACGAATGTTTCCCAAATCCCAGATGTATAATTTCCTCTTTGATATATTCTATCCAGTCTGCAGCACAACAGACAGGAACTATTCATGTCCTTTTCTTTTGCCTTTTGAAAAGACTAGGAGAGAGTTGGGGTTAGACAGAACAGTGGGAACATGTAGGGCAGCCTTGTGTGGCTGGAGCCCCTGGGTCTTTCTCACCTGCCTTTACTAAAATTGACAGAGGTTACATCACAAAAACCTGACAGGATACTTGTAAAAATGGAGCCATTATTATCCTCATTCTTTTCTTCCGCTATAATCTTTGTTCTCTTTGAAAATAAAGAGTAGGTTCTAGAAAGAGAGTGTTACAAAATGGAACCCCCCTATTTCACAGCATGAAATTCAGAATTCTGAGACATGCAACACAAATAGAGTTTTACACGATAGACTAGAATAATGACTGGGAGGTAGGCTCTAAGCACAGAAAGTTAAAGGCATGTCTAAAGTAAATCTAAACTTCTCTCTTTCCCAAATTATATTTAAAGGTCAACCATAACCAACACAAGCCATGTGTCACTAAGCAATCAAAAACACTTCTATGTCTTAATGGATTGAAAGTAGCCACAATAGAATGGAGCCAGAGAAAGTGAAAATACAAGGTGGTCTTAAATGTGCTGATATTAATATCAATGTTTTCCAGAGGAGATTTCTAAAGTTAAAACAATAATCATGAGTCCAGGACCACTTTGTTGTATAGGGCACATGGGTTGTTTTGGGGTTTACATAGAGGGGGTGGGTGATGGGAGAGAATGTAGAAAAGATGGATTTCAGAAGGCAGTAGGGGTTTTAAAAGAAGCCAAATGAATCATGAGAGCTTTATGAAGAATTATATAAATCATGTGGTAAAATCAGTCTTGAAAATTTGACTTAAGCAAAGGTGAAATTTGAGGGAAATTAATCATATCAGAATTTACAGTCCTCATCATTTTCTTCAAATAAATATTCACTGATTGCCTATGCTGTTCCAGGCATTGGCCTTGACTTTGGAGAGAAGAGTGCAAATGAGACATGGTATCTGCCCTTGAGGGTGTGTCCATGTGTTGGGAGTGAGCTTGCAAAAAGGAAGGGAGGGAGGAAGGGAGATAACATAAAATAATTTTTAAAAGAATATAAAGGTAAAGTCAAAGGAGAGATTTGTCAGTTAGGAAAGGAAGAAGGAGTGGTAGAAAGTTTCATATGAGTTAACTGTTGAACTAAGCAGGTATTGCTCAGGCGGACATCAAGTGAAGGTTATAACTTCATAAAAGTAATCACTTCAAATGCTTATTTAGCTTCTCATTTCACAAGTTCCAAACCCATGCCTGTTGAGTTACAGCAAAACTCCTTTATGCTCTTGCATATTGCCAGGTATGTTGCAGCAATCTTATTCTTCATGTCCTAAAAATCACACATAGCTTGTAAAAAAAAAAAAAAAAGAATAGTACATATATAACAGTAAAACTACCTAGTTCTCAGATAAACCCTATAGACCACAAACCCAGAAAACACAAATCAAGGATAGATGAAAACAAGCTGAATACGGTTGAACCCTGCCAGAAAATGAAACCAACCCTAGCTGATTAAAGAATATTAGGTAGGTTTCAGACTCACTGAAAGAGTTTGGGAAGCAGAGGCATAGCTATACAGCCAAGAATAATGCCCCAAATCAGACCACTGGCCTGGTTGGATCAGAACACCATGGCTGCCGCCTCAGGGTGCCGGACTTTTCAGGTTGCATTACTGACATTGCTAGTCCTGAACACTGAACACATCTCATTGGGAGCACTGCTCTGGCTGCCACTGAGATTCAACCCAGCCATGCAACTGCTTCTGTTGACAAGCAATAACTCCTCGACGTGCCCCCTACTCGGAAATGAATGCATCTGACTTGGCAAAAGTTAGGCTCCATGTCCTGTCTGAGCTGCGAGGGAAGCTAGGAAAATGGGTATGTAATATTTTCACTTTCTATAATGGGAGGTAAGTATGCCTCTTCTGAGACCCCTAAGAAAAAGAAAACTCCCATATGTGGGAGTTTAAATGCCAACTAACCAAGAGGGATGACAGACTTAGAGGTAGTTTTCTCTGGCGGAAAAATATAAAATTTGAAGTTAGCCAAATCTTGACTTGAATATCTCCTCTGCCTTGTATTAGTTATGTGACAGGCTCAGTTTCCACATCAGTAAAACTATATCTACATTTCTGATTTGTGGGAACATACAAATACAAACACACACACACACACACACACACACACACACACACACAATTTGGAATGGATTAGCCTAGACTTTTTCTCTTTTTACATCTTTTATTGTAGGAGACGGATTTCATTTACCATGAAATATTTTTGTTGTTTTGCCTAAAGAGAATGGATAAAAACAACTTTTAAAACTCATTTATACAAAGAAGATGTGGTACATATATACAATGGACTACTACTCAGCCATAAAAAGGATGAAACACTGCCATTTGCAATGACATAGATGGATCTTGAGAATATCATACTAGGCAAATAAATCAGACAGAAAAAGTTAACAACCATATGATTCCGTTCATATGTACAATATAAAAATGAAGGCAACAAATAAACAAACAAGAAAAACAAACAAAACTCATAAAGACCACAGCATGGTGGTTACCAGGGGAAAGGCGCATGGGGGAAGAGTGTGTAGAAAGGGTAAAGGGCCCTCAGTCAAATATATGGTGATGGAAGAAAATGTGACTTTTGATGGTGGGCACACAATGCAATATACAGATGATGTACTATAGACTCACACACTTGAAACCTATATAACTTATTAACCATTGTCACCCCAATAAATTTAATTTAAAAATTAAAAACAAATTTTTAAAACTCAGTAATAAAAGCTTCAGTTCCTCTCAAGAATCATGTAGGGATATGAAGTGGACAGGTCACTATGCTGATTCCCTGACATTAGGAGTTTCCAATGAAACCAAAATTTTGACATACATGCACACACACAAAAAGAGGAAAGTCTAGTTAGAAGAGAGAAGGGGCAACCATGGAGAAAAAATAGAAGACTTTTATTTGTAGAGAACTTCCTCCTTTCCCTTCTCTCCTTTGAGGGAGCAGGTGGACATCTCACAAACAGTTCATTATACAGCTGGATGTTTGCTGAGCACCAGGACCTGCAAACAATTGGGAATAGAGCAAAGATTGCTCTCTTCAATTTCTCCCTGAGCTGAGGCTCCATGGCAGTGGTTCTGAGGCTTTGCAAGGATTACAGCAGGCTGAATACATAATCTCAAGCAAAGCTAGGTGGTCACAGCAGAAGCCCACACAGAGACCATCCATGAGGAGTTTTTTTGGGGGGGAAGGTGGCACTGACCCCATGTGATTTCTGAAGTTAAGGCACTACAGAGAGAATGCCCTCAAGGCACCACGGCCACCTAAAGTTAATAATAATCATTAACTTTACTAACACCAAACCATACCAGGCAGCCAGTATTAAATGGCAAAGTGGCAATGGCCAACCATCGAGGTGCCCCAATTTCTCACAAAGAGCATTCAGTCGCTCATATGCACAGTCAGTCTTACTTATTTCCCAGGCTTCAGCAAACACAGGTAAAAGAAAATGCAGGCTGTTACCCCTCTACTGAAAGTAAATATTGATCATAATAAACACTGAATGTGACCTGGAAAAAAATTTTTCTGAATGTATTGAGATACTTCTATAAAGGTCAAGCTTCTCCACTACCCAGCTTCATCAGTAGATAGAGAACAGGAAATAATGTTGATATTGGAAAAAACTTAACTGCATATTTATATTTTGCTGAGTTGAGACTGTTCAACGCACTTCTTTTATAATTATTTCATAGTTGTGTGTAGAGGAGGCTAGAAGGAGAAAGGGTGTGAAGAGGGAACCGAACAAAAGACTGAAGCCAGTCAACCATCACTAAGTTGAGTCAATCTTACCCAACAGAACAGATTTTATCTGGCACTTAAGCATCTTCTAATTCCAATTTTTAAAAAAATCTAAGAAAAAATTTTTGAGAGTCCTAAATGAACCTATGATTCAATAATCTTCCTAGAAAAAATTTTTATTACACCTGAACCTTGTATCTATTCCAGTAGGACCCTCACAACATTGAAGCTGAATTCTCTGTTGATTTCTTACATGAGAGTTACTCAAATCTTGACTGGCACGTTGTGTATCCCAATGTAATGCTAATAGTAATCATTAACTTTACTAACAACAATAATTTCCAGCACACAATGTTTCTTTCCTCTGAGAAACTCAAAACAATTTCACATGTACTATGTTATTTGTTCACAGGCATCCCTGTGAGGACTGGAAAAGAATAGGAAGTGTATTGATTGTGCTACAGAAAGAGACCCATTGAGGTTAGGCATTAGACCAAGGTCACAGAGCCAGTCTGCGGCAGACCATAATAGATATTGCTAAGGGTAACTACATAAACTAGGGTTGAGCTAACCCCAGTTATAACAGATTTGATTAAGGCCCACCTCCCTGAAGCAGAGACGCTGGATCTCCTCACCAGAGTCATGAAGTCTTTGCCCTGAGTGGACCTCAATCTCTCTTTCTGAAGAAGCTTTAAATCATCCCATCAGCCCCTTTGTAACAACTTTCCTTTCTTTAAGCCGTTAGGGTTGTGGTGCCTTCCTGGTCTGCATCAAGCTAGATGTTCTGGCCAAGACAATGGGTAACTTTGCTCCCCAGGATTATAACTATAAGCAGTTGCCTGACAATACCGTAAAGGATTTCTAAAAATGAAGGAAGTTCTTTTTATTACAACATTTGAAGATCAAAAAATTTCTATAACATGAGACCATTGTAAAATTACTGTTAACACTATTTTAATTAAAAAAAAAAGAAATTATCAAGTTGGCATCTGATTGGCTAATGTACATTGATTTTGCCCTTTTTATTTGACCTACTTGTCCTCATAGTTGTTTGCACTCCTGCCACTTCAGACATTTGCTTTAGGCTAACATTATTGGTTTCTTGGTGCTATTTCTAGCACCTCCTTCAATGTGTCTTTGCTTCCAGTTCTTGCCCATTATTTACCAAAATCTTTTGCCACTTGCCTCATTTTTATGTTTATAATTCAATATGGGAAATCTTGGCCAGAGCTAAATTTTCTAAAACACAGCACATATTCTTTGAATACAAATTTTAGCAAGAATTTGAATATGTTGGAAATTGTGTTTTCTACCAATTACAATGGGTTCTAAACAAAAATTTACTTTGGTTTTATTTACTAAAATAAACCCTTTAATTCCTTGCCATAGAGTCAATGGGTTTCCTCGATAAAAAAAAATAAAGCTTGCCAAAGGTTTATGAGTCGGCTCTCTACAAATAACTGTCCTTTCTCTTTGCTGATTTTTGTCTGGAGAATTAATCTAGTGATGCCAATGGAGTATTAAAGTCCCCTACTATGATTGTATTGCTGTGGATCTCTCCCTTGATATCTTCCAGAAGATTTTTTTATGTATCTGGGTGCTTCTGTATTGGGTGTATATATGTTTACCAGAGTTAGGTTCTCTTGTTGAATTGAAACTGTCCTCTCTCCATGGCCACATCAGTGTAGGGTACAGCAAAGAAGCCATGTGCCATATTTATGCGTTGTGGTAATCAGGAGTTTTATTGTATCCAGCAAGGTTAGCAACCAAGTTATTTTTGTAATGTTAAGCAGTCAAGAGGCAGTGTCTCGTTCTAGTTAACCTATGCAGAGCTGACTTTTTCTTCTTACATAGCATTCCCTGTGAAATTTCCTCTCTATTTTTCTTCTGGATTGTATAGAGAGAAGCAGCATATAGAGAAGATCATAGAGTTCCATGTTCTAGTTCACTCAGTGAGAAGCAGTCTCCTTATCAGCACCATAAAGGCAATAATACCCATCCTCTCTCTCTGCTCACCATGAGGAGGAGCTGGCGGTGGGGCGGGACTGGGCACTGTTCAGCGGCGGTGGTGGGCTGCTTCACAGGATGGCTGTGAGCTTAGCAGAGCAGTCACCGAGGCAGCAGCAAGTTTCATGAAGCAGTTGGAGGGCGGGGGGAGGGGAGAGTTTCGCGGAGCATCCAGCAGGGAGCTTCACAGGGTGGCAGCAAGCTTCGTGGAGCAGTCAAGGGGCAGGGGGAGCCTCGCGGAGCAGTCGAAGGGCCACGAGCATCGCAAAGTGTACTGGGGCGGGGAGCCTCATGTAGCATCGCAGGGCAGCAGAGACCATGCCACGGAGGCCAGGCTAAGCCTAGGGACCCTAACAGCACACGATTTCGCGCACGCTGGGCCTCTAGTCTATAATAATAAAAGCGTAATATGCTATTTAGACCAGATGTTTTTCCCAGATAACCTTTCAGACAAAGCCAGGGCTATGAGGGAAACCCAATTCCGAGGTGCCTGCCAGCAGCCAGAGGGAAGCCCAGGTCCTGGGTGCCGGAGGGAAGCCGGTGCTGGCAGCCAGGGGAAGGAAGGCCTACTCTTGCATGAATTTTGTGCATCAGGCCTCTAGTAAAAATAAATAAAATAGTGCAAAAGTACTTGGTATATACAGCAACCACACCATCTTGGGAAACAGAGCTGCTTGAGACTAGGATCCTGGCCTCAGCACCACCCAGTCTGATCTCAGACGCATACCAGGACCTTGAAGCCACTGGGGACAGAGACCTGTGACCACAGCTACAGACCTGCAGACACCAAAAGTCAGAAATCCCCACTGGCAGATCCGTGAGTAACAGAGCCCATACCCCTCCCTGCAGGCTCGCGGGCAGCACCATAGTAACTGATAGACCCACCCCTTGCCCGGGCCTCAGTGCTGCTACAGGAACTTTAGCCTGGAAGTGCGTGAGCACCTTGGAACTGATCCTGCACGCACTGCAGGCTTCAGGAGCCTTGGGCTGGGAGCAATCTGGCAAATACTGGGCATTTGTCCCACGTGGCGCTGGCCCAGGGACCCCAATTCTCTGGGCAGGAGGCAGCACCAAGCACCAATGATCTGACTGTGTTTCTTATCACCTGTGCCTGAGATCCCTGATTCCCTGTGCATTCATACTAAGAGCCAGTGATTCCAATTCTTGGTGCAAGGGCACACAGAATTCTCAGTGCAAGGTCGCATGAAGCAACAGAGACTCTGATACTGGAATCTTGGGGAACTCTGACTCCTGGCACACGCTAGGGGGCACTGATTTTCAACATGCTCCAGGGGGGTCCCTGTTTCAGCACGGTGCAGGCAGGGTCCCTGATTCTAAGGGAGCGCATGAGGCCACATTGAGTGCTGGCAACACTGACTCTGAGTGAGCCTGGTTCCCACCAAACCACAACAACAACACATCTTAGTGTCAGAGCTCTTCAGTGACACTAGGGTGGTGGGAGGCTCCCACTGCACACAGCCCAGGCCCACGCAACTCGACGTTTGAACCATCGGTAGATAATCAGAATGAAGTGACGACACAACACCCAGAGGAAAGACAATGAGGAGTCACCAAGAAAGGAAATTAATGAAGTTGAAGCATGCAACATGACAGAAAAGGAATTCAGTATAATGGTTTTACAATTCATTCACCGGATGGATGAGAAAATCAACAACCTATGCAAGAATCAGGAAGAAATGAAAAGTGATATAGCTACAATCAAAAACACCATGGAAAGTTTCAACAGCAGACTAGAAGAAGCAGAGGACCGAATTAGTGAGTTAGAAGATAAGGCAGAGAAACAAGCTCAATCTGAACAGCAACTGGAGAAAAAAATTAAAAAGCAGGAGGAGAGCCTAAGGGAGCTTCGGGACAACATGAAACGAAGTAACATACGCATAATAGGGCTGCAAGAAGGACAAGAAGAGCAGCAAGGATTAGAAAATCTATTTGAAGAAATAATGACAGAAAACTTCCCAGATATGGGGAAGAAAAAAGTTACACAAGTACAGAGAGTCCCAAGCAAGATGAACCCAAAAAGACCCACAGCAAGACATGTCATAATAACGATGGCAAATGTATAAGACAAAGAGAGAATCTTAAAGGCAGCAAGAGAGAAACAGAGAGTTACCTACAAAGGATCCCCCATCAGATTATCAAATGATTTCTCAACAGAAACACATCAAGCTGGAAGGGAATGGAAGGAGGTATACAAAGTGTTGCAAAGCAAAGGTCTGAATCCAAGAATACTATATCCAGCAAGACTATCAATCAAAATTGAAGGGGAAATCAGGAGCTTTGCAGACAAAAACAGGCTAGGGGAGTTTATCACTACCAAGCCAGCAATGCAAGAAATGCTAAAAGGAATGCTGTAAAAAGAAGAAATATGAAGGTAAGAAAGAACATAGACACGAAAATAGAAATTATTCCAAGCACGTACCTTTCAATAATAACTTTAAATGTAAACGGACTAAACGCTCCAATCAAAAGACATCGAGTGGCTGAATGGATAAAAAGACATGACCCATATATATGCTGTCTACAAGAGACCCACCTCAGAAAAAGGGACTCACACAGACTGAAAGTGAAGGGATGAAAAATATCTTTCAGGCAAATGGAAATGAAAAAAAAGCTGGGGTAGCAATACTTATATCAGACAAAATAGACCTCAAAGTGAAGGCCATAACAAGAGATAAGGAAGGCCACTTCATAATATTAGAGGGATCAATACAACAAGAGGATATAACCCTTATAAACATATATGCACCCAATGCAGGAGCACCCAAATACATAAAAAACCTCCTGGAAAATAACAAGGAAGAGATCAACAACAACACAATCATAGTAGGGCACTTAAACACACCACTGACATCACTGGATAAATCCTCTAGACAAAAAATCAGCAAAGAAACAGTAATCCTAAATGACTCACTAGATCATATGGACTTAATTGACATCTTCAGAACATTTCACCCCAAAGCCATGGAATATACGTTCTTCTCAAGTGCACATGGGACATCTTCAAAAATAGACCACATATTGGGTCACAAGCAAAGTCTTCCCAAATACAAGAAGATTGAAATCATACCAAGCATCTTCTCAGATCACAAGGGAGGTAAAAGACTTATATGCGAAAAACTACAGGACACTGAAAAAAGAGATAGAGGAAGACATAAACAGCTGGAAGAACATACCGTGTTCATGGACTGGTAGAATCAACATCATCAAAATGTCCATACTACCCAAAGCAATCTATAGATTCAATGCAATCCCCGTTAAATTACCAACGGCATATTTCACAGATCTAGAACGAACGTTCCAAAAATTCATCTGGAATAAAAAAAGACCTCGAATAGCTGCAACAATCCTGAGAAAGAAGAACAAAGTAGGTGGGATCTCAATACCAGATATTAAACTGTATTATAAAGCCACTGTTCTTAAAACAGCTTGGTACTGGCACAAGAACAGACATATAGATCAATGGAATAGAATAGAGAACCCAGAAATTGACTCAAAGCACAACGCCCAATTAATATTCGACAAAGGAGGCAAGAGCATACAATGGAGTCAAGACAGTCTCTTCAATAAATGGTGTTGGGCCGAAACCGGTTTGGCTCAGTGGATAGAGCATCAGCCTGCAGACTGAAGGGTCCCGGGTTTGATTCCAGTCAAGGGCATGTACCTGGGTTGCAGGCATATCCCCAGTGGGAGATGTGCAGGAGGCAGCTGATCGATGTTTCTCTCTCATCGATGTTTCTAACTCTCTGTCTCTCTCCCTTCCTCTCTGTAAAAAATCAATAAAATATATTTTTTTAAAAAAATCGTGTTGGGAAAATTGGACAGATACATGAAAAAAGATGAAACTAAACCACCAACTCACACCATACACAAAAATAAACTCAAAATGGATAAAAGACTTAAGTGTAAGACAGGAAACCATAAAAATACTAGAGGAATCCATAGGCAGCGAAATAGCAAACATATGTCGAAGGAATTTCTTCTCTGATAATGCTCCTAGGGCAATGGAAACTAAAGAGAAAATAAACAAATGGGAATACATTAAAATAAAAAGCTTTTGCACAGCAAAGGTAACCATCAACAAAACAACAAGAAGACGCACTGCATTGGGAGAATATATTTGCCAATGATATCACCAATAAGGGTTTAATCTCCAACATTTACAAGAAACTCATGAAACAATAATAGGAAGATAAACAATCCAATCAAAAAATGGGCAATGGACCTAGATAGACACTTTTCGAAAGAGGACATACAGAGGGCCAAAAGACATATGAAAACATGCTCAAAGTCACTAATCATACGAGAGATGCAAATCAAAATGACAATGCGGTATCACCTCACACCTGTCAGGATGGCTATCATCAACAAATCAACAAACAAGTGTTGGAGAGGATGTAGAGAAAAAGGAACCCTTCTGCACTGCTGGTGGGAATGCAGACTGGTGCAGCCACTGTGGAGAACAGTATGGAGCTTCCTCAAAAAACTAAAAATGGAACTCCCCTTTGACCCAGTGATCCCACTTCTAGGAATATATCCCAAGAAGCCAGAAACACCAATCAGAAAGGATATATGCACCCCTATGTTCATAGCAGCACAATTCACCATGGCTAAGATCTGGAAACAGCCTAAGTGCCCATCAGCAGATGAGTGGATTAGAAAACTGTGGTACATCTACACAATGGAATACTACACTGTGGTAAAAAAAGAAGGAACTCTTGCCTTTTGCAACAGCTTGGATGGAACTGGAGAACATTATGCTAAGTGAAATAAGCCAGTCAGAGAAAGATAAATACCACATGATCTCACTCATTTGTGGAATATAGAGAACAACATAGACTGATGAACAGGGACAGATCCAAAGACAGAGAAACAGCAATCAGACTATTAATCCCCAGAGGGAAAGTAGGGGAGGGTGGGGGTAAGGGGAAGAGATCAACCAAAGGACTTGTATGCATGCATATAAGCCAAACCAATGGACATGGACAACAGGGAGATGAGAGCATGAGTGGGGGGGGGGGGGCGGGGGAGGGGGAGGATGGGGGTTAATGTGGGGGAATGAGGACACATTTGTAATTCCTTAACTAATAAAAAATGTAAAGATTTTAAAAAAAAGTACTTGGTATACTATAAAGAACCACTCAAACAGTTCACACACATACACTGATTTTTTTCAAAGCACTCTAACTAGGAGTACATTTACTCTGCTTTCTCAAGGAGTGAACACCACTTTTCAAACCTTAAGAAATGTCAAGGTTATAAAGGTATAATACCATTTGTAAAGTTCAGCTTAAAGGTAAACAGGGCAGCTTATTAGCATCCACAAGAAGTGCAAGTTAATTTTAACCTAATGAATATTCTGAAAATACCTGTAAGAAGATACTATACCAAAGAAACTTATGCTTTAAATTAATGGCACACTCTGTTGGTTTCTGGGCATGCTGTTAGTTTACTCTTTTTGTAAACTTTTAAAAAAATTATTTATTTTTTAAAACATCTTTATTGTTGATCCCAGCTAGTGTGGTTCAATGGTTGAGTGTCAACATATGAACCATGAGATCACTATTTGATTCCCGGTCAGGGACCACGCCCAGGTTGCAGGTTTGGTCCCCAGTGTCGGGCGTGCAGGAGGCAGCCTATCAATAATTCTCTCTCATCATTGATGTTTCTATCTCTCCCTTTCCCTTTCTCTCGGAAATCAATAAAAATATAAAAATATATATTAAAAAATATTTATTGTTGAAAGTATTACATGTATCCCCTTTTTCCCCCCATTGACCCCTTCTATCCTGCCTCCATTCCCCCACCCCAGGCTGAACTTTGCAAACTTTTCTAATGCCACCATCTTCAGAGATAGAGTATATCTGGCACGCAAGTGAGCTCTGAAGTCAGCTTAGATTCAAACTCCTCCTCCCCACATATTAGTTCTGTGATTTGGAAAAGTATACAAACTATGCCTTAATTTCTTTAACTACAAGATAGAGAAAATGATAATGCCTGATTCATAAGAATGTTACACAGATTAAGTTAAATAATAAACATAAAACACTCAGCATTTGATATATAGCAACATAACATGAATTTAGCTATTAATATTATTTATAATGATGATTATTATAATTACTAATAATTATTATACATTACTAGAACATATTTATGCATTACGAATCTTCATAATCACATTAATATCGAATGACCTAATATATAACCATGAGCTGTTCTGGAAGGGAATAAGATATTTCAATACAGAGAAATGTAAACAGGACAATTTTTTACTACCAGTTTGCTTTGAGTAGGCATAAGTTAGTCACGGTTATTTCCTACATATCTTTTTTTTTCTGTTGTCAAGCATAATTGTCCAGTGTGGCAGAATTTTCAGAAACTTCCATGCATTAAAGTAGAATTCTGAGGTGCTTCATGTAAATAAGAAAGCTATAAAATATATAAAATAAAGTTTAGCATATACACTATATAATTTATAGTTATCAAATATATAAAATAAAGTTTAGCCAGGAATTGTAAACATGCTAACAATTGTATATGACAAGTCACACAAAGATTTTTAACTCAATGACTGCATTCTAAGCTACAAGTGGCAATAATCACAATGCAGGCAACAGAAGGTATACACATTTTTTATGATTTACAGGCTTCATGTTATATAAAAGCAAAGGATATACTCCTAGGTGCAACTCTTCCCCACACAGTCACACACATCAGGTGGAATACAAAATAATCAATATGTTTGGAAAGCAGTATTCTGTCCCCTCTTCTGAAATTAAATGGCAAACGAAAGTGATTTCTAAATTTCCAGTTCCAGAAAAAGTACCTATTTTCTAAATAATATGTGCCCTGAGAAAAAATAATGTTGAATACTTACCATTGAAATAGCTACAGAAACCTGTAGGAGACAGAGTTCAGCAATTCTGAACTTCTCTTAGTTCCTGAACAACGATTTCCTCTTTCAATTTATAAACATCCCACCTGCCCTTCCCTCTATGTGCAACACTTGTCCATCCCCATCCAACTCCTATTTGTACTGTGTTAACTTCTCTTAGTCCTTGACTTCTCAGCTTAAGCATCACTCCTACTGGAAACACCTCTCAAATACCCCATGTATAGAAGAAATGCCCTAGGTAAGTAAGTACTCAGATGCCTTGTACTTCGCCCATGATGTTCATTTTTACACATCGTCCATACCCACTTACTTACCGATATCCCTTACTAGACAGGATGAAGCACAATGAAGGCAGAGTCATGTCCATGGCACTTTTATTGCATCCTAAGCACCTAACACAGGGCCTGGCACTTTGTAAGTTCCCGCTTAGTATTTGTTGAAAATTGTGCTAAATGCTCTCAAATTTTAGCATCACTTTCAAATGGCAACTAAGCAATTACAACAATTACATACTTTGGGAATAATTTCACTGTTTTATTTTTCAAATAAATATATAATATGCCATGTTGTATGGTATGATCTTCATCATGGTTTTAAATTTTCAATGCTCATAACCAAGAATCCAATTAGTAAATACTTAGAAATGAGAGCTCAGGCTTAGCTTTGCCCTTTGCCAGGAATGTAAGCTCCAAAGCCTTGCAAGAGCACCTCTGCCATCTTTGGATTCTCAGATACTAAGAGACACTTGCTCTGAGTTATAATGAGAAAATGCATGATGTAAAAGATGTAATGCATGATGCACGAGGCACACAAAGGTCCTGGCTCTGGTCTGTCTCAGGCGAGACCTGACTCTTCTCTTAGCAACCTATGCAAACAGGAAGCTGTTTAACTTTTCCAACTGCTTCATGTACAGTGATAAGATTGGGTCAGGCAATTCCTAAAAGAGAAAAGTTCATACACCATTGAAACAGAAAGAATACAGACTATTCTTCAAAAAGTTCTTCAAGGACATGGTGGTTGGCATCTGGATAAAAAAAAGGGGAGTGGGGATGGACCACAAAAATGTACTAAGGAGGAAGGAAGTCTCAGCAGCAGAATCTTAAGCGTAACAGGGTGTGGGGGTTCAGCCGGATCGCATAGACCAGGCAGGAGACCCTGTGGTGAAGTGTGCCTACGGAGATGCTCACAGCCCTGGGTGGTCATCCTCATCTCCTATCCTCCTGTTGCTACTACCTCAGTTCTCTCCCATTCATGTGGGTCAAATGCTAAAAGATTGTGTTTGGTCTGTGAAATGCAATCAAGGTTTAATAGATATAAGGTTGGACTCAGGAAAAAAATCTAGTTATTAAGTTAGTTAACTGTACTATTGTTTAATGGGATACAGCAAGTGCTTCAAGTGTCTAGAGCAGTGGTTCTCAACCTGTGGGTCACGACCCCTTTGGCGGTCGAACAACCCTTTCACAGGGGTCGCCTAAGACCCTCCTGCATATCAGATATTTACATTACAATTCATAACAGTAGCAACATTACAGTTATTAAGTAGCAACGAAAATAATTTTATGGTTGGGTCACAACATGAGGAACTGTATTTAAAGGGCCAGAAGGTTGAGAACCACTGGTCTAGAGTTTTCCTGGACCAATCACTTCTTTTAATGCATAGAGCTGAATTTTGCAAAAAAAAAAAAAAATCGTTCTCAATTCTTTCCCAGTTATATTTAATTTATTTAATAGGCAGGAAGAGTCTCAGAAATCTTTCTCTTCGTCGGATGTTTGATCCCCTTGCCAAACGTTTGGTCTGAGCTTGAATGTGGAGATTTACTCCATCGCCAGCATGATTTGCCTTCCTTTTCCCTCCGAGGAGGACTAAACAGTTGTAGGAACCTTGTCCCAGGAACACTGCCACTTGCCTGAGATGTCCCTATTTCTACTACCAGTGTCTGCCAGCTTCCTGCCTTGATAAAAATCAAAGAATAAAAAGGTTGCGTTTGCCGTTAAGAGCATCGGTGGAATTCAGAGCTAGTTAGTAAAAATAACAGGTAATGATGGAGAAAGCTTTGTAGCTTTATAGGCATATATTTGTACTCTCAGTTTTATTGAACCACTAACTAGTAAGGGAGTTATCTGTACTGTAGTGTAATGGGGTGTAATAACTGCTTCAGGCCTCTAGAGTTCTCCTGGAGCAATTAGTTCTTTTGGTGCACAGAGCTGAATTCTGCATGAAACCAAAACTTTCCTCACTTTGTTTGATTTCTTTTTGTGGATTATTATAAAGTTAAAAAAAAAACATAAAAGCATCTTTATTGATGATTGCTTTGGTCTGGCTTTTCCAGTAACCATTACCACTGATCTTTTCCTCTTCAGTGATATTCCATGATAAACGTGAGGATTCAGTTATACTTGGAGTGCCCTCAGAATCCAAGCAATTTACTTATTTGGGCAGTTTTGGAAGGACTGATGCTATAGGAAGTTGGGAGATAGATCTGAGGACACCTGAGAAATAGCCCCTCATCAAAAATCGAATCTACAAGACTAAATTCCACCATAATAGAGTTAGATCTTTGTGTTAAAGGACTTAATATCCAGTGAAATTTCAGAGTTTGGTAACATTTAAATAGAAGTGGAAATGACATATTTTAGCTATTAATATAACAATATAAACATTCCCTCAGTAAAACTCTATTGTTAGTATGCCAAATAATTAAGTTTGGAACCAGAAAGAGATGAAAAGAAAAAGGAAAAAAAAGCTCCAAAACAAAGTTTCTGACTGAGAATGGAAAATCAAGGACTGAATATCTGAGAGGGAAATAACAGGTAAAGCAGACACTGACTACTGAAGAGAGGAAATGTCTACTTTCTAAGAATGGTGCTGTTTGAAGAAATAGTCCTGGCCTTAAATTAGCATTCAGTACATCCACTCACTCAACAAGTTATTAAAGGTACCTGATATGTTCCAGGCACTGTGTTAGGCACTTGGAATACCAGCACGCATGAGAAACTGTGGCAAGGGAAGAAGGGATAAAACTTTCTTTTATACTTTACTAGAACTCCCTTAAAGACTCAGTCATAAGAAAAGAATGTGCTCCTGGTTTTACTTTCAGAAATGAGAAACTATATTTTTGGCCCAAAAAATAGCATTTGAGGGGGAAAATAGTATTATGCCAATGGATTTTTTGTTTGTTTCCTTTGTCTTGTCTGCCAACCACTTGGGAGGCCCTGTAACATGGTGGGGCCAGGGGGCAGAGGGTATATGAAACAGTTAAGTCCATTTGATGCAACAGGCTGAACAAGAATGACCAATGGACAACCCTCTGAAGGCAGTAGTTAATGGATCCAGTACCACCCCATCTCATACTGTTATGTTAGTGCCGATTTTCAAATATATGTTGTAGGTGATGATGCTTTCTCCTCAGTCCTGACATTTTCTGTCTGATGTGGGAGATCGAATGGTGTGACATCTCTGACTTTTTGCTGCCTCTACTCACAGAGACACAGATAGACTGACTTCTCTTAAATTGGTTCAATTTGCAAAGAATAAACCAGAAAGCTTAGCACTGAGGCTCCTTGTCCTCCATTGGAATTGCTCCTTCTTGACAAAAGTCTGACTTGGTCGGGTTCCTATTGTGAAGACCAGGCCTGATCTAACTTTATCTGTGACGAGGTGGGAAATTCTCCCTAACTCTGTGGTTCCATTAACAGGCCCAGATACTCCACCTCAACCTTTATATTTGCTCCATCAGACACGTCTTTGTCTTACTGCTCAGTTTATTGGCCCCTGATATTTTGGCCCCATGGGAAGACCCAAGTCTCCAGCTAAGTCTGTTAAATACAAGTGTTGAGTAAACTGGGAAGCAATGCATCTGTTTTAGAAGAGAAATGGTCCAGAGAAAGTGGCAGAAGTATAAAGGACATTAGTTGGCCTGAGGTGGTCTGTGTAGGGGACCAAAGCAACAGTTCAATAAAAGAAATTCTTGATAATAGGGAAAATAATAAACTCTCCACGGGGTTTTTTGAAGTGCATGGGGAAAACACCGGATTTGTACAAAATGGGTTCCAATAATAAATGCAAGGTGACCCTATAAAACTGTAGAATTTGGGGTTGGCCTGGGTTAAATGTGCCTCATTTTCCTCTAGTGTCACTCTCTGGGACAAATAGGGATGTGCCAGTCATTAATCCATTGCCTCTTAGCTTCACACCCACCTTTCCTTCTCTACTTTAAGATACTGAAGCCAGGACTCCACAAACTGTATTCTCCTTTGTCCTCTGACCAATAGGGGGCACTGAGGGGCCTGACACTCTGGAATAGGAAGAAGCAACAGACTTTCTGCTCTTTTGTTTTCTGCTGAGAGCTGTCAGAGGAGAGTGACATAATGTGGGGACACAGCATTCCCCACAGCATTCTCTGCAGCATTTACCACCTCCAGGCTGGCCTCAGGGTTCTTTGAGGAAGCCCCAGGGTTCTTCTGCACACCAGTGGCAGACAGTGTGTTGTAGGAGCAGCCATATCCTCCATTCTAAGGTGGGAATCTCAGCTCTATGGGAGGATCCCTCTAAATTTCTAAATCCCCTCCTGGTGCACTTACCCCACAGTCACAGTCTACAATTGCTATCTCTGTTAAAACATTTTCAAGATTTCTTTACCCACTTAACACCTTTTAACTAAACAATTATTTCTATTAAATTTTCCCTGTTCAAAATATTAGTGTGGTTTTATGTCTTCGGCCTCAACCTTAACTGAGACAAGACCATATTTACAGTAACAGTCCCAATTCCCTAGTCACTTTTTCCATTTTTTTAATTCAGAATGTCCAGTTCCTTCCAATACCAACACCACCACCACCACAATCAGATATTTCTGAGATCCCACAAAGTGACTTATACAGACTTATGAAAAAGTACCTTCCAAATGGCATCTCATTGGCATCAATAAGTGCAGAGAGTACACAACAGGGAGCCACAGCTCCCCAAGGCCAATACTGGACCTTCATATAATTACAGCTTTATTTCTATGGCAAAACACAGTAAGAGTTCTGCTTTTTTCACTCAGGGAGAAGATTCACAAAGCAATGAACTGGGGTCCTAATGTTTTATAAAGATTTTAGGGAAACTATTCTTTATAATTATTTTCTTGCAGTTCTCTCATACTTAGTCTCTATAGGATTCAGGCATGTGCCCAATAGGGAACTGAACAAGTGATGGGCAACATGTTGAACTCAAAGTTGGCACTGCTCTTCTGTGGCTAAGAGGTGACTAAGGTTCACTTATTATACCACATTTATTCTTTTTCCCTCAAGACAAATTCTTCTAAAAGTTCTATTAATGCACAGGAAAAGTGCCCACTCCAACAGTTTTCTGGACAAATTACATTATGCTTACATCTCACTTATTGTAAAAATGTAGAGATGTAATGTAGAATAGCACAACTTAATAGTTCAGTATAATTGGAACACAAAGTTATAGACGATGGAGAGGGAAGGCAGTAGTAGCACGACACAAAGTCATTCAACTAACAAGGGCTACTTTATGAATGCTAAACAACTCACACCTTGAGAACAATGAGAAGCAATCTATATTTCTTATAAATATAATTGGATTTAGAGGCTAGATTGGATTAGGGTAAAAGGAGGGATTAATTTAAAAGAAGAGAACCCCTTACCTCTCACCTGTCTTTCTAAAAGACAGAGATGAAGATGCCTTGCCATGCTAGCAATCAACAGCTGTGCGTCGCTGCAGGGTGCCCAGGACCAAACCAGAGGACCGGACCTGCATTACCACCATTTGTCCACCATCCAGAACCAGCATTTCATTGCTGGCACGTACACATGAACTGTCGGACATTGAAACTTGGACTCAGAACTGTTGGGCATTGAAATTGGGACTTGTTCTTATATTTCTAGTCTACAGATACTTGATTTTTTAAAGAAAAAATAAGGGGGAGATGCCGGAGTCCATTCATTGTCTTCACTAGCTGAGTTTAGACAGAGACCCCCCAAAAGCTAGTAACCTTTGAAGTTCTAGCAAAAGTCAGAACTGTGCACCACCCAGTTAATTTAGGTAATAATAGTTGAAGCATCCCCACCTTAGTTCCCTTAATTCCTTAGATACTTATGTAGATCCTTGTTGATTATTGTTAATCAGATACTCTGCCTACTCCCGGAAATCTATCGATGAGCTAATCAGATACTTTGTCTATTCCTGGAAATTGTCTGCTGATCTGTGTGTCATTGAAACCTCCTTACCCTAAGGGCTACTCTAGATCAATAAAAGATTGGAGCGGCCTGAGCATCGGTGGAAGTCCTTCGGGACTTGCCTTCCTGGTCCCCCAATATTGCAAAATTAAAAAAATTAAAAATAAAAAATAAAAGACAGAGATTCCTAACAGAATCTGGGCCAATATTGATAAAGTACATTAAATTACTCTCAGGAAAAAAAAAAATGTTCTCTAGCACAAACCAGGCTAGAGGAAGTAGTTCTTCTCACTTAATCTGATTTTTGAAATATAACATTGAACATAATCTCTATTCTTACAAAGAACAATGAGGTTGATTTTCAATAAATATAATTCACAAGTTCCTCATCAATTTTTAAGGAAAATGACTAGACTTTCCAAAGATGACATATGAGAGTTCAATATACAAAAATATCAAAATAGGAAGTCATTGTTAAATATAAATGTATGAATTACTTTCTTGTATGAAATTGAAGTAATCTTTCTATATATGCTGGTTGAGTATATTTCCTAAGATGCATTTAAATGACTGATGCCTTTTTTGTAACAGTCACATGGTCTGTGTTTCTCCACATCCCAGGAGGAGAATACGCTGAGACTGAAAGAATGCAATTCATTTCTGGAGTCAGGCATCACACATATATTTTTTATTTTAGATAATTACTTCAAAAGTTTCAAATGATCATTTAAATTCATTTGAGGTATACGATTATAAACTCAGTTACCACCTTTTAAAATGATATAAACGATATAAGATGATATAAGTATTATTTCCAAGTTACAGCTTTGTAAAATTTAATCACACATGTTGTTGAGTCTAAGAAGATACAATTAGACTTTGCATTAACCTCTGAGATCTAGTAGAGAAATAATTAAGATCACTTCCCTTACTAATAGATGATCAGGAACCAACATTCATGCCTCAACATACATGTGCATATATGCTTTGAATATAGCACTAGTTTTATATAACCCTAACTAAAAATCAATCAGAATGCCTGAATACCAACTAGGAAAGTGCCCATTTCATATAATATTTTTCATACTTCAAAAAAGTTATGTAACCTATAATACATAAATAGGATCACACAGTAAGAAAGAATTCTATGGATAACAAAACACTATTTAAATTGCTGCCTTACACTAGTTCACTTAAGCATGTAAGGTACACATTGCAATTCCTAAGAATAAACTAGTAATCTGCTTTATGTTTAAAAAAAAAAAAAAGGAAATGGCATTCTAAGATCCAGCTGCATAGACATATGATGAATATTCAACATATGAGAGACTATTTTATCTTTACTCCATCATTAAGCATTTTTATGATGAACTCCCATTAGAGTTTGTGTGTGTGTGTGTGTGTGTGTGTGTGTTCTTTTTGTCTAATGCTTGCTCATGCCCTATCCTGACATCCTGCAACACTAGTCTTTTCTTTTTTCCAAATTTCTGATTACCCATATTGTTAGAAGCTCATACTCAGAGAACTCTTTTTAATGATAGGAAGACAAAACTTTGATCAAAACTCTCATTCCACCACCAAAAGTCTGAGCTAATAGCATTTCCCTAAGCCTACCTTAAAAAATAATGGCATCAGAAATAATTATAAGTTTTTCATTGGCAAATATGTCATCTTAATTATTTTTGCTCACTAGAATTCCACCTTTTTTATTCTTTCAGATTACTCCTAATTCAGGAAAATATTATTCCTTATTTTACACCAGGGTCTACCACTTCAAAGACTTCATCTTCTCAAAGTAAATGATTCTTTTCATACATCTTTCATTGCTATATCAAGGTAAAACATTTGACTGGGAGGGCTTTGTCCAATTTTAGATACCTCACTGAAAAGACATTCACCTAAAAGCTCATTGAAATCAATGTCCAAAACAATTTTTATTTAAACAACACAGGTAATAGGACTAAACTCTGATCTCTAGAATTCTAGTACCTCACACTCACTGAGAAGCTTAGTCTGAGATTTTTCTGTAAACTGTTGAAGTTTGACAAGCCTGTTCACTAGAAGAGTTCATAGTTCCTTTCCAAAAATTTGACAAGAAATAATTCTCTATGTAAAAAAAAAAAAAATCCATATGAAAGTACATCATCAATGTAACAGCAGAGTGTGGCTCCTTCATTTATTATGCATTCAGTGCCTTTTTTATGTATTTCACTGCCACTGAGATCATGACCAAACATCAATACATGTTAACACATTTTCAATATTTATAAGCTAAGGGCTTAGATCCAAGTGTTATCAATAATGGTCCTGCTACTTCATTCATACCCACCAGCATCTCAATTATACTACCAAGAGCCACCCTCGGGAATTTATGCAGGCTAACAGTTTTTTAAAAATCTAATTTAAGCCTGCTTTAGGGTTAGGATTGCCATATGTCTTACACATACTATTTACTGCCTGTCTCCCCCGAAATACTTGCTCTAGAAGTGTTTTGGTTGCCATATGACAGAATCTGTAAACAGAAGGCTGAGCTCAAAATTATACTAGCATCATGATCATAGCAAAGTTAAATAGGAGATAACATTGCCTACCAATATAAATAGTGGTGACTAGTAAGTAAGATAGAAACTGTTAGAAATCCATGTTTTTCTGAACAAAAATTAGTGAGAAATGGCACTTATATTATCACAAGTATCCAGCAACATAACAGCCTATTTCACTGAACACTGAGTAGAATCTATTTACTTTGTTAAATAAATGTGATGATTTAAGTCAAATGGTTTTGCAAATGGCAGTGATTTCCCATCAGTAATGCATATACACACAAACGCTAATACAGAAATCTTTCTATTTAAGTAGAAAATGAATATTAGGGACACATTTTTGTAAGTATGACTAATCAGAATTTGATTTGTAAGAATTTAAAAGATGGCTATAAGCCTACTGTCTTGAAGGAGTAAAGATTTATTCCTTAAAAATACTATTGCAAAAGAAATTCAATTACGATACCAGAAGTGGAAAGATGAACCCTTGTTACCTGAGGCTTTCCCAAAAAAACATATTCATTTTTTTAAAAAAAATTGACTCGTTATTGAAGAATTTTTAAATGCAAGCTGTTTTATTTTATTAATATAGAGTAGAAATTATTTTACTATTAAGATTTAGTCAATTTATGTTCCTAATGGATTACTTAAGGTTTTGCTAACTGAAGTCTAGATGCCCACTTGAATCCTAGTTAGTCTTATGCCCAAATTGGAAGCGTTACTCTAGTTTACAAGTATAGTTTTATCTATTCAATAATAAGATATTGCTATCATGACAGATTACCATCAGCAAGCATCTGCCAAATGAATTCTCTTGCTTTTAGTGTTCTAGAAATTCAATTGAATACTGGAATCAGAAGAATCACAACTCCAATTGGATGTTTTATGTTCTCTTTCAATATGCATTCATCCACATACACACATCCTAGTCTATCCCCCAAACTAAATGTATTCTCTAAATAAAAGGCCAGTTTTATTCAGAGGTTAGACGTTAGAGCATCAACCCATGGACTGAAAGGTTGCAGGTTCGATTACAGTCAAGAGCACATACTTCGTTTGCAGGCTCAATCCTCGGCCCTGGTCAGGTCACATGCAGGAGGCAGGCAATTGATGTGTCTCTCTCACATTCATGTTTCTTTCTCTCTCTGGTTCTCCCTTTCCCTTCCACTCTTTCTAAAAATCAGTGGAAAAATATCCTCAGGTGAGGATTAAGAACAAAAAAAGTGTGGCAGAAAAAAGCAATGACATATCACAGGAAAGAAGATCTATATTACATGAAATGCATATTACATAAAAGAAGATAACAGAAGGGAGGGTGGAAAGAAGAAAGTAAGGTCCAATATCTCAGGACGGCAGGAAACAATCGGAATCAAGCCTTCCTTAAATGGAAGGCTCCAGGGCTCCAGGAAATCTGACCTATGAGGAAAGGACTGTTATCACTGTGACCTAAAGATCAGCCTTCAGACCTAACTGAGAAATGGAAAATTACCACCAGTGAATACTCTAGCCAAAAGGTAACACTTTCTGCATTTCTGTTGAAAAGTACATAACCCTAAGCCTTACTACCTTGGTTTTAGGAACAATAAAAAAAAATCAACTACTGTAAAATGACGGATTCATAAATAACCTTGTCCTAAGTATTAAAAAGGGACTATAAAACTGGAAGGCGATTAAAGTATTTTCCTTAAGCATTTGCCTGACTCTAATGATTTCTTTCCTTCCCTTTTGTCCTTTGTATGGAGGACAAAGCCAGTCAAAATTCATGCCTGGAACACAACCACAGCCATGCTTCCTCCAGGTCCCAACCCAACTGTAGATCCATCATTTCAAATGACAATTCCATAGGAAATCAATATCTTGAAAGGAAGATGGCTTCAACTACTGCAGTGTGGACTGTGGGTACAGCCAGTGAATTCAAGAAAGCAGACCCATTTGTAGCTGCTGCTCATTCCAGCAGGATTGATTGCAGGTAACTTCCTCAGAGAGAAGGTGGAGGAGCTATTCATTCCTTCTTCTCTTTTCAACTTACTCATCTCTTCTGGACCGAATAACAACAGTACTGAATGATACATAGCAGCAGGAGATAAACAAACACTCTGGCCCACTCAAAATGCTAAATAATAACTCCACTGTTGTTTAAAGATTGATGTTCTTCCCATTCAACATCGTCTTTTTCATATTGCACATTACTAACAGTGGATGCGATTCACTGATGTTACATGTCAGGATATTCTATTTAAAAAGAAAAAAAAAAAGTGTGCAGATGCCCCAACTCACAAAGCTTCTTTGAACATTGCAATCAAAAACAACCTAAAAACCATAAAAGCAAATTTTCTTCCTGCTTCCAACATTTGAAACTGATTTGTAAAATACTTATTTCAAATTATTTGATTTTTCAGAGTATGTGCAATGCATGACTCAGAAGGGAAAATAATATAACCACAGTAAGTCCATCTCCCAAAGATAATCATTATTATACACTGATTTGTTTCCTTTTAATTTTTCTGTACAATTGTTTCACATAGTTAATCTCATACCTAAGATGCAATTTTATTTGTCCTTTATAAAACCTCTTAAAACACAAACAATCCCCATTACCAGGGACACTGATCATCAGTGTGATATTTCGGGGTTGTATAATACATTCTTTTGTACAACTACCACAATCTACGTAAGTATCTTACTACTACTGATATTTAAGTTGTATCCAATGTAGCATTTCGTTATTAGATATAACTCTGCAATAAACACTAGAATGTATCTGAAAGATTTTTGACTCATATACTAGTAGATAAATCACTTTCTAAAAGGATTACTGATATGCTTTTTTAGATACTTATTTTTAAATAAACCTCTTTATGCTGATCCCTGATGTAGATAATCAGAAATGTCCAGGTATCTTTATGTCAGTGTATGAAATATGTTTTCTCTAAGAAGAGTTGAAATGGAGGATGGTTCTATATTACTGAGTAAATCAGCCAAAGAAGAAAGTGACCATCAATTTAATCCCCAAAAGTTTGTCTTATGGCACGTGAACTGTCAGGTTCCCTAATACCAAGGATATTAAGATTAAGTACATGGTGCAAATCAGCTCTCACTCCATGTTAGTACTTCATATGTACTTTCATTTGACCAAGCTTCCAATTTTAAGAAGGGGCTGGATAGTGTGTTAACAGTGACATGACAGCCAAGAGCCAAAGATTCTAGTTTTGGCCCTAACAAGGCTCTGCGGCCTTACACAAGTCAGATACGCCCCCCCCCCCCCCCCCCCGAATATTAACATCCTCTGTGAACTACCTGGTTGGGAAAATTAACCTCCCCAGCTTTCTGTGGCATTTACAAATTCTGTCATTCTCTGTCCTGATTTATATGTAGCAGGATAAAATTTGTAAATTCTTGCCCTCATTTTTCTTACTGTTCTCTGCACATATACCCAAGATATTCATTGTCAAAGGTAGAGAATGGAAGATAGTACTAAACAAATAGTTCAATTGGATTTTTATGCACATTACATAGATATTGGTCTAAACTCCAAAGTTCTTCCCATTTGCAAGACCGAGCCACTCAACAAAGGGAAAATACCTACTGGAATTCTAAAACTCTGGCTTTGCTTATCAGGAGCAAGGAGGGAATGACAGCCAAGGTTTATAGCATTGCTTTTCACACTGCTGGTGAAGGCCCACAGGAAGGCCATGAAATTGATTTCCTGGGTCTAGACTAGCATTGCTTCCCCGCCCCTAATTAAGTAGAATAGAAGAGAATGCCCTGCAATTCGAATAAGGTAAGTATGTGATTTGGGGAGTTGATATGAAAATGGGTTTATCACAATAGGTTTCTATTAAAATTTTTTGAAAATATCAGTTTAGATGATAAGCCACCTTGGGGTTAGGGAGGGATGTGCTTATGTAAATCTAGTTTCCTGGAACATTAATATGAGTATATGTGAAAGAATTTGGGGGGGACGGGGCAGGGAAGCTACTACAACTGTTCACCTGCTTCTTCCTTTTCCCACAGAAGGCTTGCAACCCAGAGAAGTGGGGTCTATGGAAACCATCAAACTTCTGAGAATATGAAGGCAGAAATAGCTCCATTTCTTGTCTGGGTTTTAATCAGAGGCAGCCTGGCAAGATGATGCTTGCCAACACGGAGCCACCGCTTTTGAGTGTAATTTTACAACAGGGCAGGTCTTGACAGAGAAATACCTTGAGATTCATGGCCATATCGCCACTCTTCTTTGAATCCTATGGGATAAGCAGAGAATCTGAAAGGATTCTCCTGCCCAGCTGAGGCACAGAGGTAAGGTGAAAATTAAGATATGGGATCCCTGAAGGTTAAATGGGTGAGGAATGGGGGGATTTGCAGCTTAGAAGAAGCTTCCCAGATAATCACTGCACTTTGCCAACACAGAGCAAACATGTGACAAGTTATTCCAGCAATGAACACAGCAGATAGGATTTCAGACCACGTTCTCTCCCTCCAGTGTCAGAAAGATATGGGAGCACTCAAGACTCTAGACCATCTGAAATAGAGGAGCAAGAGAGGAGCCTTAAAGTTGTGTGTGTTAATCCAGAAGAAAGAGCTTTAAACTGGAAGTTACCTTGATTTGGCAAGATTGCCTTCCATCATAGTGGAAATGTGGGCTTGGCATACATGTAAAGTTCATTCAAAAAAAAATAAAATTTCAGTTTGTAACTTTTTTATTCATTACATAGCCCTTTTACATTAGATTTTAAACACTTTTGAAAGCATGAAATATCTTGTTTGTTTTTAAATCACTTTTATTTTGGGGGCCAGTATCTTTCACAGAATGCAGCTCAATAAATGCTGCTTCCAGGGTTTCCCAACCTTTTACTTGACATGGCATATATAAAACTGGGAATTAATATTGTGTGCTGGGTGAAGTGCAAGCGGGTGATCTGCTCAGAACCTGGCCACCCCATGCCCACTGATGAATCCGAAGATGAAAGGAATCAATCAATAATCACACAATCATTTCAAAGTGGTCTACTGCATTACTACATACACTTTGCACAGTGGATTAAACTCATTTGTGTTATATTTACCATGGTGCCACATGTATAATACCACATTTACCGAAGCACATACAGATATTGTTAGCAAATATCTGTGGTTTCTTGTTTATTAAGGCAATAAATATTTCCATATCTTGTAAACATTTAGAAAACTTCTGTTAACAAGTTTCTACAGTGATCCCCATGTATCAGCATATCAGGCCCATAATGCTATATAGCATACAAGAGATTAATTCAGAATTATGGCAATGTATGAGCCATTATATCTTAAACAATCAGCAATACTTCCCTTCTTAGCAACGGCTCCATGAACAAGTCCCTCGGTACACAAACATCAGAAGTCCTATTGCAAACAATTGCAAATAGGTTTGTTTTTTTTCTATTGCTTCCAAATACTATGATGATTTTTCCTGTTTTGAAATGTGCTTTTATTGCATTCAGGATTGTTTTATTACTCTAAAAAGCTATTTGAGTCATTTTTAAGTCTAAAAGTATTTTTTACTGAGTGACCATATTGATTCTCTTGATCGCTGGTGAATAAATAATGTCCATTTCTAATGGCTTATTCTATTTCCAGGAAATCATGAAAACTTTTAAATAACTCTCTTTCTGGTATTCATATCAACCAACTAAAAATAAAAATACAATGTGTCATTTTATCTACACTTAATAAAATTATGCCATTATGAATTAGGCAATAGGATAATTTTATCCTAGAAGTTGCCTTTTCCAATTGCAATGGCAGAAGGTAGGATAAAAGAGGGCATGATCTCTTTTTAATAATTAGTCAAGAATTCAGCCATATGGATTTATTGATTTCAACTGTATGTTCAAAGTACTGTGAAAAAAAAATGTTAGTTACTTCTTTGAAGATGAAGCTTTTACTGGATACAAAGAATTTCTAAGGCCTCATTCCAGGACCACCTTCTCCACAAAGCCTTCCCTGAACCTCCAACTCAGAAACAGACCTCTCCCTCTTCCTGACTCCAGCAGCACATAACATGGGACTGTTCATACAGCACCCATAATATGTGTCCTTATGAAATGATTCACAAACAGAGAGCAGTCATCCCACATGGAAGGGAAATCAAAATATCTTAAATTATTCAATAAAGGTTATGGCCTTATTTACAGGCCTTTTCATCATTTACATTTTTAAAATTTATTCCAAGGGGAACCAGAAAACTGAATATTGTTAGAATTAATGGAAACAGCAAAATGCTTTATCCATCACGGTGTTAAATCTCTCATTTTAAGCCTTCAGTTCATGAATATTTTATTTATTAATATAAACACCAAAGAAGTAATCTACATATGCATGTATAAATTCATAGCAGTGTGGCTTGTTCTTTAGTGCAAAGTAGACCTGTACTTTACTTGTCAACATTAAAATGCCTGTACTAAACAATAAAGTCATTTGTAATGAAAAGTGTATTTCTCCAAAACAAGAAATGCATTGGCAATGCTTGACAGCATTTTTATAACCCTTTAGTAAACACATCAGTTCCACATAAGGTTATTTATTTTTTTTTATTTTTCCTTCTCTCTCTTTTCCATAACAATGAGTTAAATTTTCATTGCAACCAATGTACAAGGCTGGATAATCCCAGTGCATAAACTATAACATGCATAAATTATAGTATGCATGTAAATTATAACAGGCATTTATCCTAGTGCATAGATTATAACATGCATGGAGCTAGCAGTGGCTAGCTCCCTCTAAGGACTCAATAAAGAAATGCTATAATAGAAGTTTTAACTTTAGTTGCACTTGTCAGAAATCTATTTAAAACAGTCTAAAAGGACAAAAATAAATTATCCAAAGAACATTCATTTATTTTATGAAAATCAAAGAATAATTAGACAACCAAGTTGGGAAGGGGGGGCGAAGAAAATCTGAATCTTGGGGGAAAATGAGAGCGAGAACTTAACAGCATTAAGCCTCTCAGCTCTTTCTCTCACCTCTCACCATCCTCTTCCTTACTAGGTACAGAAGTCCTTCTCAACATACCTCCATCCTGTCAACCAGCAATCCCACACCTACCTGTTTACTCAAGTGAAATAAAAACTTAGTTCACAGAATTATGATAAGAGGTTTATTCATAACTAACTAAAACTAGAAAAAAAAACATATTCCTCTGAACTGAGGAATAAAGGAGCAAACTGTGGTACATATACATGTTGGAATATTATTGAGCAATCAACAATAAAAGAACAAACTATTATAAATGCAGCATCATATATGCATTTTAGATACATTTCACTAAATGAAAGAACTCAGACTCAAAGGCTACATACTACATGATCCATTTATATGACATTCTATAAATGCAAAACTATAGAAACAGAAAATAAATCGGTGATTGCCAGGGACTGGTGTGGAGGAAATTCTCAACTACAAAGGAGTATAAAGGAATATGGGTGATGAACATTTTGGAGTTGTTTCCATATCTTAATTGTGGTGACATTTATAAGAGTTTATGGATTTCTTAAAATCCATAGGACTGTACAATAAAATGGGTGAATTTTACTTTATGTAAATTATGCCTTAGACATTTTTTTAAAAATAGCTTAGAAGGAAGAAATGACAGATATTGAAGAGGTAAAATACATAAGATATTGTTGCAAAGAAAATCCAATGAAATCAAATACCAAAATAAGGGAACAGAGCAAATACTAAAATCTAATATTCAAGAAAACCTGTTTGAATTAAAGATTTGAAACTGCATATTAAAAGAGAACACAAATACTTGATAATTTAGACTCAGCACTACTATCACTAAGTACACTCTAGTAAAATTACTAGACTTCAAAGAAAAAAATATTGGGGCATTTGTTAAAAAGAATTCATTTTTTTAAGAAAAATAAAATGAGACTATTATCAGACTTTGACAGCTATGCTTTATGCGAGAAAAGAATGTAATAATATATTGGAGAATTTCAATGACAGAATATGTGTGTCAAGTATTTCATATCCAGCAAAACTGACTTTCAAATATAAAGGGCATAACACAAACTATTATCAACGTTAAGAATTCAGGAATGCTCTCATGAGCACTTCCTGAGGAATCTACTAGAGAAAGAAATCTAGCTATCAAAATAACTAGAGAAATACCAACATAAGCACTGATGGTAAGCATTATGTTTATAATTACATTTAGAAATAAAACTAAATAAATTAATTTAAAAAACAATATAGCATATATTGTTATACACTCAGATACAGTTCATTTAAAAACAGTGCAAGGAATGAGGATAGCATAAGCAAAAACACTGATAACTGTATTCCATAATCATATTGATAGTGGTCACATTAGTATATTCTGAGACTGTTATGTAATTCAGGATGAAGGAAATAAGAAATTATGGATTACTAATTCTATCATCTCCTATGTCCTTGAGAGGAGGCTAAGTAAAAACCCTGTAGTACTTAATTGCTTTGAAAATATTAATACAAACTCACAAATTATATTTCCTATAATTATATGTCATTTCATATATATATATATATATATATATATATATATATATATATATAGTTAATGGCATATGTTTCTGGGTGTTTCTTACCTCTGCCTACATAGTTAATTTTATTAAAATTCCTAGAAACAATGACCAACCCAAGATAAGTAAACATCCCTAACATCCAGATTTTAATCTTGAAATCTAACTTTCCACTAAATACCCATTGATTTCTTGGATAAAGACTGATTTTAGGACTAAGACAGGAAATATACAAGACAAGCCCAGAAAACCTTGTCAAACTAGATAGAAAGTAAGTAATCAAAAATTACTAGAATCCTGTCCAAACACTCATGAGCCAAATGGAAGAGGCTCCCACTATCCAAAAAATGAGACCATTTGAGCTTTAAAATGATAATGCCAACTGATCAAAACATCAAAACACATTTAAATCTATGAGTTCACAATGATAGGAAAAAGTCAGTGTGTCTCCAGAAAATGAATGGAAATCAACTCAATATCCTGGAAACTGGTAAATTAACAGAAAGAATTAAGCATCTCCTCTGCTTACTTATATGAATTGTACCACTGGGTAATCACATAACAGATGAGGAGAAGCATTTTTTCTTAAAATTATTCCAGCTAATAAATGAAAACAAAATACTGGAATTAGAATAGCACTATTTTCCACCCCCTAATGACTGATTGATTGATTGGTTAAGGCATTGGCATGATAAGGTTGCTAACATTATAAAATAAAAGAAATGCAGAAAGCGGGAGAAAGTGAGAGAGAACATTTGAGAGGAAACCAGACATATGTGTCTCTTCAGGAAAAACTGCCATCACCAACAGATTTGCAAAAGGGATCAAGCCATCATGCCTTGGAAACCAACTGCAATCTATAAGAGGTGAAAGGCAGGGGGATATGTTAAATATATCATACTCTGAGTATGAAATTACCAATCCAGACTGGGAAACTGTAGGTTAAATGATCAAGATTCTTCAACAAATGAATTCCAAAGAAAAAAATAGATATGGAGAGAAACTGTATATTAAAAAACATAAAAGGCACAGCCAATATGCAAACAATGTACAAGACTGTAGTTTATAAATACACACTTGCATGATCAAATGGTGAAGAAATTCAAGGGAGTGATTAGTATGAAAAATTGAATATCTAATTCATATGGTAAAATAAAACTATAAAGGAATATAGCTTAGGTTGGGGAGTTAAGCAAAAGGAAATACTTCTTAAGATAGTCATGAGGTCCAGAAAACATACAGGAAAACATTGACATCTATATATATGAAAGCCAAGCAACTGGAACGACCAGAATGACCAGTTGCTATGAGGCACACTGTGGCGGCCAACTGGCCGGATCCAGGTCCCAATCGGCCCCACTGACCCCAATTGGGGGCGGGGCCAGCCAGACCCCACCTGTGCACAAATTCATGCATTGGGCCTCCAGTATTTAAATAAATGGGAGAAAAATCTTCTGAAATACAAAATATATCATAGATAATTTTCTAAATGACAGACTAAGTTAATATATTTATTTGCAGCTTATATGACTGGCAGAGGATTTTTAGCCCTTATATAAAAATATTTATATTTCTAAACAAAAGCAATAATAGAAAAAAAAAGTCAAAATCATGAATAGGTAATAGACAGAAATATATATATCTACTCCATATAGAAAATAATGTTCAACCTCACTAGTTGTTATATAAATGCAAATTAAATACCCATTCACAATTTTTAACCTATTGGATTTGCAAAATTTTTACATTAATAATAACCAGTGTTTGAGAGTATATAGGTATACAGGTACTGTCACAGAATGTTTTCTCCTTCTGAAAATCTGTTAAATGAATGTAGCAAAACTTGAACATACATGAATTCTTTCTTTCAGTTTTCACCTTTTTTGTCTTTTGTGAATTCTAGGCAAACTCCTCTGTTCAGTTTCCTTAACTGCTAATTAAATCTTTATTATTATTCTACTATTCACACCATTTATTGAACTTTTTATTTTGATGACCTCCAATTAGTTGTTTGTTTGTTTTTCTTTAAAGAGCTTGTTACTTTTTATGGCTACATTAGTTTCTTTTATCTCTTTAAGGATTATCGTTTATACTTTCTGGAGTTATTCCTAAAGTCTCATGAAGTTTGTTATCATTAAATGCTTAGTAATATTCAGTTGATTCCTCATCTACTTTAGCTGTGCCATGGTTTAAGGCTTCTCCTACCCAATTACCTCCTTTCCTTCTTTTTTTGCAACAAACAATGCTGGAATCAACATCCTTACGTATCCTTACACATTGATACCTTCCCTTTCATAGAATGGATTCACATAAGTTGGTAAAATATTTGTACTTTTTGAATGTAAAATAGATAATGTCAGATTATGTTACATGCAAGTTGGAATAATTTGCACACCCACTAGCAATCTGTTAGCTAACTTCATTTCCCCGTATCATCGCCATTTTTGCTGATTTTTTTTCAAGGTAGATTTTGGATCTCTGGCGCAGTATGAATTAGACATTATCTTGTTTTTAGTTGCACTTAGTAAATACTTATTAATTAGCTGGATGAATAAGTTCAGCTTCTGGGCTCCTGTTACCCTGCTCTACTTTTTCCCACACAGTAATCTGTGCCTTCTAGCAAACTATGTAATATACTCACTTATTATAATCACTGTTTAACCTCTGTCCTTCCTACTGAAACAAGCGCCTCAGGAGCTGGAATCTATTTTTTTCACTGATATTTCCAAATGCCCAGAACACTGGCATTTAACTGACAACCAATACATATTTATTGAAAGAATATATGAGTGACCATATAAAATATTCACTTAATATCCTAGTTGGCACCTTAAAATATTTTGAAAACTACTTATTATAAAGATATATTCCTCCTCTAAACAAATATCATTATTTCTATAATCATGTACACATGCCACGCTGACTATACAACCTGCTACAAAGAGAAAATCAATATAACATAATTTCTTCTTGGAATCCATTCAGAAAGCATACACCACCAGCAGGAACAAGAGAACATGTGCGCATCTATAATTGGTTTTTGAGTGTGGACCCTGAGGGCACTGTCTTAGAGAAAGGCTCCACTTTAGTCATAATCAATTTATCAAGCATACTAGTTGACCTGGAAATAATAACAAAATAACATTAACTTGGATAAATTAAATATTGTTTGTCATTTTAATATCCTAAACATCAAGTAATATAATTTTAAATAAAGTAGACTTGATATACACCAATAAGATAATTTCCTATTTTAAAAAACAGTACCTCCACATAAGTTTTCATTGGAACCTCACAACATCCCTGAGAAATAGGAGGAAAAAATATTATTATATTTTAAGGATCAGGAAACTGAATCCCGAACAGTGAAGTGACTGAAAGGAATGAAGTCAGCACTTGAATACATGTCTTTGGACCGATATCTTTCTGAAAAATCAATATGTTAAACAACAACAAAAAAAACCAAACACAAATATTTGGAATTAGAAGTAGGTTTCTATTCTGACACTATAATTATTAGCTATGGAAACATCAATCACTGAATTATCTTCTCTAAGCTTCAATTCAACATCTTATTTGCCATTAGGCAGAAAAGAGTAAGAAAAAAGGCCTTGTGTCAAAGGAAATTATTAACTAATTATCTATAGGTTGAAAATATACTAAGGTTTTTTATTTATATTGTTAATTCATGGGGTTTCTCTGAAACATGGCTGCTGTTCTCTATTTGTCTTTTGTTAGCAAGATGCCTCTAGGTCTAAGAATTTGCTGACATGTAATTTATCCCTCTGCCACCACCCAACAGGACTGTTAGAGTGGGGCCAGCCACTTGGCACTGTGCTGTGAAACTGCTAGTAAAATGGTTCTATTGTTCTACCTCTATTATTTTTCCTATATCCAAATGCATCTGTGGCCAATGATAGAACCTTCATGTCATTCCTCTTTCACCCCTACACCCTACCTCCAGTCCCTAAGCACTCAATTTTTAAGTTATATAAAGATTAATCTTGGCCAGGAAACAAAGTCCCTTTCTTCCTACCTTTTCCTCTTCTGCTCTCTTTAGCTAGTAGGTTTCTTAATATTCTGTCATTCCCTAAAGAACAGTGGCTCTGATCAGTTTAACAAACATTACTTGAGTGTCTTCTATGCTGACAATACTAAGGTGCCAGAAACAGAAAGATATGTAGAGCACAAGCTCTATCCTTAAGGAAATTACAGTTTATTAGAGAGGAGAGATAATTAAAGGAATCATATTGCTATAATTAGATATATATGGTAGTTAAAGATAAGCTCCAAGTTTTATGGAAACAAAGAGGAGAGACAACCACTCTACGAGTGGAAGTCATGTTAGTAAAAGGCTTCAAGAAAATAAAATTTGATCAGGCCACATGAGTAGGATTAGCAGGTGAAGAAGATATTTACAGGTGTGAAAATAATATAAGTAAGTGCATAGAAGCATGATGCCAAGGATTCTGTTCATGATACAAGAAGTTGGGTATTTCTAGGGCACAAAATATGCCTGAGCTTTGGACATGTGCGTTCCAAGTGCTTGTGGGATGACTAAGCAAAAATCTGTATAAGATAGCTAAGGAGAAAAGTCCAGACTAAATATTTGATAGCCATCAATAGTATAATAAGCTGAAGACAAGCACCATGGAGAAAAAATCAAATAAGGCAAGGAGGAGGGAGCACATTGTTATTTTATATAATGTGGTCAGGAAGTGCTTCACTTCTAAGGTGATTTGTGAGCGGAGATCTAAAGTAAGTCAGAAAAGTAAGTCATAGGAATACCTCATGATAGAGCTTTCCGGGAAGAAGAATCAGCAGGACAGGCCCTCAGTGAAGAATGTGCTTGGATAGTCTGAGGAACAACAAGGGGTCAGTAGGGATGACGAATATTACAGGTGGAGAGAGCAGAAGGAAGTGATTGTTACAGAGATAGCGAGGAGCCAGTTCAAGCAGAGCCACAGAGGCCATTATATAGACTACATTATAGGAATTTACTCTTAATAATGTTAGACGTCAGAGTTTAAATTAGAAAAGTAACTATGATTTATGCTTTAATAAACCTACTCTTGCTGTTGTCTATGGAATTTACTATCCGGGGCAAGAGTAAAAACAGGTTTGTTTGGTTTTTAGGTGACTGTATCATTAATTCATGAGGATGGTGGTAGTTTAGAGGGGTAATAAGAAGTGGTAGAATTCTGGGTACCTTTTGAAAGTAGATTTCACAGGATTTTCTGAGTTTCAGTATGTAACAAAGGATAAAATGAAGGTTCAAAAGATAATGAAAAGTCTCAAGAAGGATCAGTCCGTGAGAAAGGAAAACAAGGTAAGAATGATGACACAGAGCAAAAGAGGTACACTTGTTTAAGGAAAGTTTAGAGAAGGAGAATGTAGCAATATTGTCTAAAGCAGGAGAGTCAAAAAAAGGACAAAAACATCTATTGGACTTAACAACTTTAAAGTTATCCTTTACCAAAGCAGTTTCAATGAAGTGGAAAGGGAGAAATCAGATTGCAATGAATTGGAAAGTGAATGGTGCCCAAGGAATGAGAGATAGCACTACATGTTATCATTTCAAAACTCAGCACAGGGGAAAGAAGAGGGTTATGATTGCTGGGTATATGGAGTGAAAAGATTTAATCAGTTGGATGATGTGACTCAGGACCAGGAAAACCCAGGGTAATCTCTTCTAATCCAGGATTTCAAGGCCAACCCAGTGGAATGGGTCACTTCCACTTCCAGTCTTCAAGATTTAAATGCCAATTTTCCTTGAAACCTGTGTCAAGGAGAGAACTACGGAAGAATAACTTGACTATTCAGCAATAATCCAAACAGAGCGTAATGGATCCAGGGACGTCACCAAAGCATTAAACTAAACTGTCTCTGAGAAAATGACACATTTTATTCAGTTGTACTAATAGTGGTTTAATAACTTCACCTGATAAATCATCTATTCAGCTTCAATTTTTTGCTAAGCAGATAAAAATGTTAAATTCTATTAAATAAGAATGCATCTTACTTTCACTTATTTAAATGAAATTTACACAGATTAAAAGATTTAATTAGAATGGTCTTGGTAAGAGACCGCTATTTTTCAACTTTTAATCAAATATAATCTATCATATACAGATTATGTAATATCTCCCTAAAGTTCCATATATCAACTTGCATTTTTAAAATGTCCTTCCATTAAGAACAAAAAGAATGATAGTCATAAAACTTAGAAACTTGGAGGAGTTTTTGAGATATCAAGTTCAAATGAGAAAACAAGCACCAGAAACCATCCTGGTCAGGCTAAGGTTACATAAATAAATACCAGTAGAAACAAGATGAAAATCTGGATTTCTGTGTTTCAGCCATTTTATTTCCACTGCTGCAACCAATAATTCTTTTGAGTTGTTTCTTGATAAAGTACTGAGATAGCATCACCAAAATTAAATATTTAAACTCTATTGACTCCCTTCCTATATATGGCTCTAGGCATTGTTCTAAGTCTTGTCATAAATTATTTCATTCTATCTTCACTGCAACTCTAAGACACAGGTACTATTATTCCCCTCATTTTACAGGTGGGGAAACTAAGCCTTAAAAAGGCTGAGTAACTTTTCCAAAGCCACTCAAGTAGCAAGTGGCAAAACTGGAATGGTATGCTAGGTAGTCTACTCATTTCCTCAGGCAGGCTAAGTCTTTCTCAAGATTTAATTCAAAAAACATTGATTGAAATGCTACTATCAGTAAGGCACTATCTTAGAAATTGAATAAGATATATAAGATACAGTGCTTAAAAGCCTATTGAAAAAGAGAGATGAGTATACCACTAACTCGGAACAAAATAGGTAAAGAATGGTGGGGGGCGGGGGGGGGGGGAGACAGGTAATGCAGAACAAAATAAGTAAAGAATGATGGTCATGGGGGACAGGTAAAAAAAAAAGTACATAGTAGAAAGCAATTACAGGGCTGGGACTGAACATGAAAATGGCCAATACTACCTTATAATCTGTTGAGATATGCTTTGAACCAATCTATTACCAGCAGAGCCCAATGGATAAAGAATATTTCCTTTTAATATTCATATATGCTTGTCATCCAGCTCAGCTTTCTTTCCACACCAGATTCAGCACAGCCACTTCTAACTGTAGTTAGCACTCAAGGCATTTCTTTAATGCCCATGGTGCAGAGGGTAAAGAGCATGCAGAAAATAAATCACCTGTGCCAAAGCTCTCTTAATATGTCCAAGAATCTTTATAGAAAGTTATTAGAGGCCTCAGTCTCCATAAAATAATCCATTTACATTCACTGTCCACTTAAGTGGCAACCTCTAAATTTATGAGTTAGCTACTTGCTGAAAAGACTTACTGAGTGTTAATTTCTTAGATGACCCTGGTCTGGTAAGAAAAGTGCAAACAAGTGTCAGACTCAGGAACTAACTCCTTCCAAATATATCCCATTTCTGGATTCTTAAATAACCAACCCAGACCACTCAAGAATTGTTTGCCACCTTAATGGAGCTTTTTTTGACAAATGATTATATTATGATTTATGGATGATTAGGGAATACATCTATGATTTTTGTTTCAGACTGCAAATTTTAGCTGTATTTTCCTTCAACTAATTTTGCCAAATATGTTTTATTTTTAAATACCCACCTGGTATAATGAACTGCATATGTTTGAAAAAGTCAAAAGAAAAAAACCACTGTTTTCTCCATTTCTTATTATAAGCACTAGAGGCCTGGTGCACAAATTCATGCACAGGTGGGGTCCCTTGGCCTGGCCAGCGGGGACTGTCTCACCCAGTCCCACAGGGGCCAATTGGGGCCAGCCTCGGGGGAGGGACCACAGGAGGTTGGCTGTGGGAGCACACTGACCAACAGGGGGCAGCTCCCGCATTGAGCACCTGCCCCCTGGTGGTCAGTGCGTGTCATAGCAATATAGATTACTATTGCATGGTAATTTGTACAAACTTGAAGTATGAGTGTCTGGAGGTGAAAATACTATTAAGTTTCCTTTTTATTTCAGGTGTGGTCTATCCAGCATCCACTTTAACTATTTGATTGTTTTCCCTAGTATAGGACAAGGGATCTTGCATCCCTTCCCAGTGAGTAGAGTTCTGTCCACTAAGAATGTGTAAGTACAAAGGGAACTGTGGGCATATGCTGCTTGGCCAAACATCTTCAGAATCTCTCATAAATAAAAGAGGTCCTGGAGCATCTCTCTACATTACTGGCATACTGTGGTCATGACTTGTGTCTTATCTCTTTAACACCTAGACTCATATACTGAATATTTTAGTTTAAGCGGTATCATTATTCTTACTTATATTTATTTTAAAACTCTCGACTCTATTGGAAATTAAAAATCAATATCACATGCCATAAAAAATGTCATAAACGTCTAGTTAGATGAAGCTGCTTGCCAAGGCCTGCTTCCCAATTATTAAACAGGGAGATGAACCAGTGTTAGTGAGCTATTAAGGACACATTAGAACCACACTGAGGGTTTTTTCTCCTCATTCTAATTAGAAAAAATAATTGCTAAGACAATGCCTCGCTTTCTACGTGCCTCAATGTTTTTTTTAATGTTGTGCCTGTGTACCTTCTAAAACCATCTCAAGTACCTCCAGGCAGCCAAGTAGCACTCTGTTATAAATTATCCAGAATTTCATAAACCCAAACCTGTCACTTCTAACTGATCTAGAATTTAGTATCACTGTTGTCATCTACAACCTTATCTGAGCTCTCCTCCTCCCAACTCCCCCCTAACCCCCTCCCCCTCGCCCCATTAAGTCTCTATTGAGTTTTTCTCAGAGTCCCATTGTCTGAAAACTGTTCCCACCTGGCTTTGCCACAGGCTAGCAGTCACCATTACCTAGCAATTTTCTGGCTCAATTCCCATATCAAAAAAATAATGGTGGGCTTCAGAGCTACTCACATCTCCTCTAGATTTACTTTTTTTACTTCAGTGTTTTGCTTTCAAAGGTTTAGTCATTTCTCACAAATAATGAGATGCCTAAAAGGCCTGTCTTCCTTGAATTTCTGCTGTCCTGAACTTTAACTATCATTTTTAAGTGAATTCTTTTCCTTCATTCTACATATTAATAACTCTACAATTTCACTTAGAAACAAGGTTCCTGTTCTTAGCTCTGGAATAACTAAATTACTCATCCTAGTTTCTATAAACACTAACTTCAGATACAATAGTTTTCTTAGCCACAATATTCTTAAACTATAAATTTCCCACATGGTATATTTTCTACTAGAAAATAGTCAAGCAGCATAATACATACTTTCTTTTTGGAACTACAAGAAGAGCCATGTGACCTTATAAAAAAATATCAGCAGTCAAGTTAAGATGTTCTGTATTATCTTTATTGTTATCCATTTCCCAATTATCTTACTTTTGAAAAAAATCAAATTTAGCACTGTTGAAAACTAGAAATACTCAGCATCGATATAAAATATGAGTCAGTGGCCAGGGTTAGTTGTGGTACATGCACTTATCATTTTTCACAGGACCAAACTTCTGCCAGAGTATTTCCTAAACATTACATGTGATCAATGACTTTTCACCCATTTACAGGCTTTGAAAGGCTCACCATGATTTTACTTACAGCTATTATTTCTAATACAGTTGGCCGGTGACCTGATGACCCACTAGAGCATCCAGAATGCAAAACAAAGGACACATACTGGTCAAATGCTAGCTGGCAAGTCCCTGAGCGACCAGGTCATGAGTGACCTAAAGCCCTCAGCAAGTATAAAGAAAAAGATTAATGGGAAGAGAAAGAAAATCTTCACCTAATGCCACAGCAAAATTAGCTGTTCTATGAAGATACTAAAAACAAAACTCAGCCACATTGACACAGAACTCTATGCTAGAGTGTTAACCACTTTCAGGCAACTGAAATATTCTTATCCTAATTAATAAGTGGTGCTTACAGTTGACAAAGCCAATGATTAGAACTGAAAATAAATATACATTGTAGTGAGATGACCCCCATATCAATAACTCGTTAAAATTATCTCAGATGTTTTTACGTGGGGGAGGGGGGGACTGTAAGAAAGAGACAGTTAGATGATAAACATAGTATTCTATTGCAGAAGCTCATCATATTTACCCAGGTATATCTTCAAGTTCTTTTTGTGAAAGGTTGCAATAAAACAAAATAGAACTTTAAACTCATTTGGCTTTTGAGATTATCACTCTATTTAACCTTGAAAGCTTTTTGCATTTTCTCATGCCTTTGTTTGCTTTCAGGAATTTATCTTCATTTTAACTTTAATCCATTTTATATCTCCTGCCTCATCTTTGATCCACAAGGTTCAGCTTTTGTTGCTTTTTTTTTTAACCTTCTGTGTAGGTGAGGGTAGGGAGGGCTTCCGTCTACTTTTTATAAGGGCATATATTATGGCCTTCTTAAATAGTTTATACATGAATAAACATGATAATGAAAATATAGCTTTATTGGGGGGGATGTTTATACATATGTACATGTGTGTAATTAACCAGTGACCACTTTATTTGTTAGATTGAAAAACTGGTTTCCAAGTAATAGTTGTTCCATATTAAGTAGCAGTTTCACCTGGGAATTACAACACTGATTCTGTCAGTTACACTATCCTCAAGGTGACAGCATTTTGTCTCAAGAGGCCCAAACATTTCAACATTAGTTCTGACAAAAGTAGAGGCAAACACTTATCAACTTTGCCATAAGAACCATGAAACTAGCTTTGCAATAGCTTTCTTAGACCTCTGTAGAGAATTGCAATAGTTTAGACCAGCTCTGTACAATCATGGGCATTTTTTATATAGCAGTGATGGCGAACCTATGACACGCGTGTCAGAGGTGACACGCGAACTCATTTTTTTTGGTTGATTTTTCCTTGTCAAATGGCATTTAAATATATAGAATAAATATCAAAAATATAAATCTTTGTTTTACTATGGTTGCAAATATCAAAAAATTTCTATATGTGACACAGCACCAGAGTTAATTTAGGGTTTTTCAAAATGCTGACACGCCAAGCTCAAAAGGTTCGCCATCACTGAGGTATAGCAAACACGAAACCTAGGGTCTATGAGCTTTTGAAGGGCTTACAGAAAATTATATATCATTGACTCCAAAAAGATTCATAAATATTCAAATAATGTCTACAAAAAGTATGTCAACCTGCTGTTCAACTCATATACCAATAAAAAAGTATAAATCTCAAGAGGAATAAAAATAACATTGTTTTAAAATAAAATTACCTTAAAATTTACCTCAAAAAATCAATTTTATTGATGCATTCATGCAGGTGCATTAGAATCAGAATTTGATCTAATAAGGAATGGAGTCTACCTAAGTACGCATGCCTAGGACATATGCTATGATCACTATAGATTTTCATTTACATTTCAGAAAGGAAGTAATTAAAGACTGTAAAACACTGAGAATTTTGTAAAGCAACAAAAAATCTGTAGCAGAACTAGTTGTAGACTGAAAATTACTTTCTCACAGAGATTAAATCAGATAAATTGGGATTTCCCTGAAATCTTAACCTGTGAAAAGAAAATCCCAGGCACTGTGAGCCTTATTATAATTGGTCTTATTCTTATCTCATATCTGAAAATAATGAGTGGAACAGCTATACTCTAAGATATTTAAATATGGTGTATACTGCCCCAAAGTTATCATGGTTATCAATGTATCTATGATAGGGTGTTCTTTTTTTCTTTTTTTGCCAAAAATTTAAACACACCAAAAATATACCACAACAGAGACACTTGGGAAATGTCCCCATACAGTTGTAGTTATTTTATATTTATTTTATTTAACAACTTGGAGCATGTAACAATGATCCCATACACTTCCTACATGAGAAAAAATAAGAGCAGAAAATTCTCCGTAAAATGTTATGGACTTTCAAGAATCAGACTTATAAACTACCTTATAGCCAACCAACACATCCTATTACAGTTCCACACCTTGTTGAAGGCCCAATACAAACTTGGATTTGAAATCAAGCACCCCCGTGTTACAAGGCAGCCTGTTTTTTCACAATAACAATTCCATGGAGAGAAACTGCTCTCACTTTCTAACAGGTTTGAGACTCTGAAATGTGACTGCTTCTCTTCAGTAATTTTCCATCAAATGTGCAAGCTACATCTTGACAGTGAAACACCATTTCTCATTTACCTCTTCAACAAGATTGAAAATATTCCTTCCATATAACTGGACATTCATTTTATCTAAAACCAGGGCTGATTTCTGTGGCTTCATTTCTTTTTCTAAATATTTCCTCATAGAAAACAAACAAGCATTGACTTTTTAGCTCATAGGACTTGGGGAAACTTTTTAACGTGCTACCTGTATCTATAAGTTATATTCTGATGATATGTTAGATGCTATTTGAGTTATACTAAGCCAGTCACATTTAGTGGCTAACTTTCTTGGTGACCAGTAATCTATTTGCTCAGAATACTATTTGCAATAATGGACACAATTTAAAGCCATGAACTGAATATATGGATTAGCGAATCTATGCTTATGAGGTCTGCTGGGGACTGAAACCTTTTTAACATTTCCAGCAGTATAAATGAAAATGAATAGTTTCGAAGGTTTACATCACAGAGTTGACTTATATCACAAAGTTTCAAAATGGAGGCTACCACCATCTGCTCCAGATGAGTTGTTTTGCTGCGTTGTGAATGGGAAGCCACCCCACTTACAAATCAATCAGAAGCAATATTTAGGACGCAAACTCGTAAGTCAAGGCCCCACTGTACCATATAAAAGAGTGAAAGATCATAATTAATCTGTTTATTTACAAAGAAGTGTCAATGCTTTAAAAGTTCAAGGGTGCTCCAGGTGAGAGTGATGTGGTAGGTTTGCACTTAGGAGCCATGAGAGTCCAGCTCTCCCATTTGCATAAGCTACTTTATTTCTCTGTTCCTCAGGTGCCTGGTCTGTAAGACAGACCAAGAGTAAAGGAGACAACAATTACAAAAAATTCTGCACTATGCAAGCTGAAATTTTTTGGGTGCTCATAAACATTCACTAACTTTATATCCCACAATAATTATACAAGATTAATAAAACATTTCCAATAATTATTTGACAATTTTCATCAAACATAAAAGATAATTTAAAACATAATTTCATATTTTGTTCTTTGAGGTATCAGTTTTATATGACTAAGCAATTACAAAGGTCTAGATATTGCTTATTATCTAAGTAGGGTAAATAAATTTTCTCCCATGGCAACGTTTATATTTTTCATCTGGTTTGCTGAAACAATAAGCAAGACAAATAAATAAAAGCCTTCATTTTTATCAAAACGTCCAAATTTAGCATGGCATAATGGGCTTTGGAGTCAGAAACAGCTGTGTTCAAATCCTAGTTTTGCACTATAAACATGTTCTAGTCATTTAAGAGATTCGAACTTCAGTTTCGTGTGTCAACCTGGTAATACTGCTTTGCAAAGTGAAAAGGAAAAAATAAAAATTGGGTGTATGTGTATGAGGAAATATATATAGTTAAAATTATATATACACACACATATACAAATCTGGCAAGGTCTTTCATAAATAATAACTCAATATTATTTTTTAAATTAAGAATTTATGATTGATGACTAAATTAACAAGTATTTCTATATTACACTTAAATTCTTGGTCAGTGCCCTCAATTTAATTATATATGCCATGATACCTATATCTAGACTTCTGTACCTAAGGCTTCTCATCTATAAGGGTATTCTCAGAATCTCCATGGAATAAATGATATTTCTGTCCCTCGCCTAACTGCCAAATAGTACAAAGGAAAAATTGTAACTATAACAACTGCTACTAGGATGCTTAACTTTCAGGCCAACTCCCAGAAAGTGCCAAATTAGCAGTGGTCTTTACTCTTCCTTGGGATATTATGTGGATAGAGCTTTAAAAGGTTTTCTAAGCAGTGCCCTCACTTGCCACTGGAATATTTTTTCTCCTAGCAAAAAAAAAGTGTACAGCCCGGACAGCATGGCTCAGTAGTTGAGCATCAACCTATGAACCAAGAGGTCATGGTTTGTCTGGGTTGTAGGCTCGATCCCCAGTAGGGGGCATGCAGGAGGCAGCTGATATATGATTCTCTCTCATCATAGATGTTTCTCTCTGTCTCCCTCTCCTTCCTCTCTGAAATCAATTAAAAAAGGGGGGGAGGGTTGAGGTATAAATGTAAGAACAATATACATTACTTTAGTTTTTCCAGTTGAGAAATTATCTTTGTTTTCAAAGTTAAGAGACACATTTTAGAGAAAGAACTGCAAGACTGTAATAGGACTTAATGGCTCATGGATTTTTATTAAAGATGGATTACATGAACATCTCTACAGACTCAACTTTCACATGCTCAGCCCTGTGTCTTTGATTCCGCTGCTCATTTGCTGTGGTTTCGTACCCCGTGCTTGGAACATTCAGAACACCAGATCTTCTTCATATGCCACTGTCCTTGTCATCCAGTTCTTAAATGCACCTCCTCAAAGAGGCTTTCCCTGACCAGTCCACCTAAGTTGTCACCCAAATCCGACCCACATCGGTTTTTAAAAAATTAAGTTTATTAAGGTGACATTGGTTCATATGATTATGTAAGTTTCAAGTGTACAATTCTATGCTCCATCATCTGTATAGCCACATCATTTTTTATCCTATCACTGTTGTTTTCTTTTAACAGTTATTATCTTTTTCATGTATATGTTCACTAGTTTAATGAACTTATTTAGTTTGGAATTCACCACTGTACCACCAACAGCTAAAATACTACCTGGCATATTACAAATGCTCACTAATTATTAACTGAAAGGATGAATCCCGGTGCCTATTACATATAGTGAAAAGGCTAAGCATGTTCAAAAGCACAGACTATTTAGACCTTCTCCATCAAGGTATGATTCCACATATCTTTACAAACTGCATGAGCCTCAGAAGAATACAAGTTAATGTGGGCCCAATCTGCCTCTGGCCATAAGCGAAAGTAAAGGGAACCACTTATCGAGAGAGATAATAACAAAAACGGATTTCTGTTGGGATTGAAAACACATGAAACCTCATAAAGTGAAAACCTGAAAGAACAGTGCCAGACAGTAAATCTATGATTTAGCAAATCTGACAGATAACAAGCTGGGTTAGATGCTAAAAGCAGTGATCCAGCATGATGCATAGATGTGCAGCATCTACCCCTCCTGAATTAATTACTAACAGAGGGGGAGGGAGGGAGGGAGAGAGGGAGGGGGGGGGAGAGAGAGAGAGAGAGAGAGAGAGAGAGAGAGAGAGAGAGAGAGAGAAGAGGAAAGGAGAGGAGAGGAGAGGAGAGGAGAGGAGAGGAGAGGAGAGGAGAGGAGAGGAGAGGAGAGGAGAGGAGAGGAGAGGAGAGGAGAGGAGAGGAGAGGAGAGAATTTTGACACTGAAGTACAATTTGCAGGAATTTCTTTCTCTATATAGAAAAATAACTTTATTTATTATGTATCCAAATAACATCCTTCAATATTTTTGTAGTTATTTCTGAGATGTACATCTGTCACAGCCTTTATATGCACCCGGAATAGTGCACACCAACATTTCCTGGGAGCACACAGAAACCTGGGCAAGGCCACAAAATTCTGACATCCAAAATTATCCCCGATGTTCTCTCATCTGTTTTTCCAGTTTTCTAAGTCCCGTTGGCTCCTTAAACTTGCCTCAGGCTTTCCCTTTATTTCACTTTCCTTGGACACCATTTTATTTTCCCATATTTAGTATGTCTGGTTCTCTCCCACAAAAGACACTGTCCTGCTTTCTAACACATTGGAGGAGAGGGAGAGCTCATACTTCTTCATTAGGCATCAAAGAAATATTGTAGATCATGGTGTTTGGGGGTCGCAGGTATGTAACACTGCATTCTTTGTCTATTGCTGGCCTCTTCGTAATAACTGTAATAGTTATCCGTTAACTTGAGAATCTCCTTTTCTGATGATATTCTGCTTTGTTTTATCCCATCTCCCACGTGGCCAGCTCTTTGAGGACAAGAGCCATGATTTACTCAGCTTAAAAGCCTTTGCAACACTTAATGGGTCCTTTTAACATACATCAAATTAACTGAATAGAATTAAAATCTGGACAAATGAGAACTTTTTGTAAAGTACTGTCAATTTTTAATTTCTGAGATTCCTATTTTATAGACCTGTTTTGATTAGCTTTGTAATTAATTTAATAATTGTTGCCTAGCTGGGAAAACAAAACTTGAACACAAGTATATGCCAAATAACAAAATATTTCATCCAAGTTGATCATGGTGGTACATATTGGAATCAGGGAGATTAGAAAGGAAGATGGGCCAATTTCCAGACCTGCTTCCTGAATTAGAATTCCAGCTGGCTTGAACATACATCCCTGAAAAAGAACCACTGGTAGAAGTATAGGCAATTATAAATAAAAGAGTTTGGCAAGTGAAGATACCATACAGAGATACTGTGAGAATCAAATGAGTTTTGTTTTGAGAAAGGGCATCATAAACTGAAGAGAGTTGTAAAGTGTTAATTCTCATCAGCTCCATCACTTCCAGTAGGAATTTTCTGGTAGTTGCATAGGGAAAAAGTTTTTGAGGTTGGCCTTCAGGAATGCAAAATACCTGTGACAGACCATATTTTTAAAATACCCTATGAATCTTCACTTCCTCATTCTGATCTATCTTTAATTATTTACCAATTTTTTAACTCAATCCAATTTTTTAAAATCACCACTCTTAACCTGTTTTATAAAACCTCCTCTTTAAACCTCACTTCAATTTTAAATCCATTCAATTGCTTCTAACTTGAATTATTCTTGTTAATGTAAAAATTCATAAAAGGGGACATATACATCCATTAGACTATCCAAATTGTAGGCTAATGTGTGGTGCTGGTATGATTCAAACCCTCAGAGTACAATAGTATCACTCACAACTTAATATGAAAATGTGTATTATATTCAAAATACTTTGATAACTGGTTGATTTGCTACAATATGAAACTTCACTCGATTCTATTTGGCCTCATGCCATAATTCTTAATTAATACTCTTAGGTTCCACAACATGGTTCGAAAACAATGGTAAATCATTACGCTACAGACAGTGATTTCTGAATTAATTTCTAAGCACCAGCAGCAATTCTGCTATTACAAGCTGCATTTAGATCGTAAATTATTCTGTGGGCCCTGTTGCCTGTGCCAAATAAATGGGAAGTTACTAATATGTATAAAGATGGCAATTTGGCAGTAATATTTAGAGCACAAAGAGCAAAAGTATTACCCACTCTTGGACAGGACTCTCCTGTAGCTGAAAATGATGATAAAAAAAACTAGCCAAATGGTCCCTGAAACACATTTGTTGAAAACCTGCTTCATCTTCAGCAGACACCTGAGAAGAAACTAGTTAACAGCTTGACAGATTCAAGACAGGGACAAGCCTCTTTCTTTGGCACTATTTTAAATTGCTACATGGGAGGGTGAATCAGTGAAACTGGGGTCAGGAGAGAAAAGGGAATAACTGCTTGTTAGAAAAGAAGAGAAGGCAACAGAGAATACTACAAGCAACTGTTAGACTTCCAAAATACATACTAAAAGCAAACCTCGATTGAATTCATGCACTTAAGGACGTAATTTCATTTTGGAAAAAAAAATTACTTCTAGGAAATAAAAATATCGGGCTAGAAATCAAAATAAAGCCTGATTTTTTTAAAAAAAAATATTGTAGGCATCATTACTCTGTTCAAGAATTAGCTAATCCACAACTCTTAAGATATTGCAAGAGTTTTAATAGGGTCATAGGAAACAGGAAAATGTTTTCTGAATATCAGTGATGTAAAATAGGCATACCTAAATTAGATATGGCGACAGCCATCCCATAGCACAGAGGTTGGCAAACACTTTTGGTAAAGGGCCAGATAATAAATATTTTAGGTTGAAGGGCCATGAAGTCTCTGCCACACTCAGCTCTGCCACCTCAATGCAAACGCAGCCATAGACAATATGTAAACAAGTGTGCAATAAAACTTAGTTACAAACATAGTCCGCCCACCAGAATGGCCAGGATCCAGAACACTGACATCACCAAACGCAGGAGAGGAGGTGCAGCAGCAGGAACTGTCACTCACTGCTGCTGGGATGCAAAATGGTACAGCCACTTTGGAAGACAGTTTGGAAGTGTCTTTACAAAACTAGACATACCCTTGTTATACAATCCAGCAATAATGCTGCTTGGCATTTACCAAAGGAGTTGAAAACTTATGCCTACGCAAAAACCTGCACACAGATGTGTACAGCAGCCTTATTCCTAATCATCAAAATTTGGAAGCAATAAGATATTCCTCAGTCGTGAAAGGATAAAAAACGGTGGTACATCAGTGGAAGGGTATTTGTACTAAAAAGAAAGGAGCTGTCAAGCCATGAAAAGACATGGAGGAGCTCTGGCCAGTGTGCTCAGTGGTTAGAATGCCAGCCTGAGCGCCAAAGGGCCACGGGTGCAAAGGCACATACCTGGGTTGCGGTTCCCTCCCTGACCCTGGTCAGGGTGTGTGGGAGAGTCAACAATCAATGTGTCTCTCTCACATCAATGTCTGTCTCTCTCTCTGTCTCTCTCTCTCTCTCTCTCTCTCTCTCTCTCTCTCTCTCTCTCCCGCCCCCCCCCCTTCTTTCCCTTCCACACTCTCTCTGAAAAGCAATGGAAAAATATCCTCAGGTAAAAGGATTAACAAAAAAAAATTTTTTAAAGACATGGAGGAATCTTAAATACATATTACTAACTGAAGGAAGCCAATGTGAAAGGCTCCATACTGTATGACTCTAACTATGAGACAGTCTGAAAAAGGCTAAATAATGGAGACAGAAAAAAGATCAGTGGGTGCTGGGGTTGGGGGAGTGAAGGGATGAATAGGCAGAGCACAAAGGATTTTTAGGACATTGTTTGATACTACAAAGGTGGATACATGTCATTATGCATTTGACAAAACCCACAGAATGTACAACACCAAGGGTGAACCCTAAACTACAGAGTCTAGGTAACAATGACATGTCAATGTAGGCTAATTGATTGTAACAAATGTAAAACTCTGGGAGGAAAATGTTGATAATAGAGGAGACTGTGCATGTGTCGGGGCAGGAGGCATATGGGAAATCTCTGTACCATCTGTGTAATATTGCTATAAACCTAAAGCTACTCTAAAATATAGTCTATTAAATTACAAAAAAAATGAAGGGCAGCTAACTGGACTCGGTCCACAGGCTTTATGTCATTTGATAATACTGCCTTAGTATATGAATCCTGCATCAGAAAACAGGGGACAAGTTCTTGCTGCTTCTGGGGAATCTCTCTTTAGTCACAAGGAAATCCTCCTCGGGTTAGTTATTTTTCTTTTACAGATACTCCATCTCTCTCCTATTTCCAAGACACCGATTTTACCACTCTAGAGCAGTGGTTCTCAACCTTCCTAATGCCACGACCCATTAATACAGTTCCTCATGTTGTGGTGACCCCCAACCATAAAATTATTTTCGTTGCTACTTCATAACTGTAATGTTGCTACTGTTATGAATCGTAACGTAAATATCTGATATGCAGGATGTATTTTCATTGTTACAAATTGAACATAACTAAAGCATAGTGATTAATCACAAAAACAATATGTAATTATATATGTGTTTTCCGATGGTCTTAAGCCACCCCAAAGAGGTCACGACCCACAGGTTGAGAATCACTGCTCTACAGCGACTTCAGCTTTGGAAATCCTCGCTAGAATGGAAAGTGTTGTTGAGCAGTTCTGCTTTGCATAATACAATTATTATATAGCCTCTGAAGCTCTCTATTCCCATCTGAGCAATGGCAATAATAACACCTATCTCAAAGGGGTGCTGTGTGAATTAAAGGAGTTCGCATCTGAAGTGTTTAGTAAAGTCCCTGAAATACGGAATATATTTTTTAAATTTAGCTATTGCTTATACATATTTGCTATTTTATAAATCTTCTCTGAGCAAATGAAGCACCTAATATTTTACCTGCATAAAAAAAGGAGAGAATACAGGAAGAGAAAAAATAAAAACTTGCCGTAGCCTGTTTGGCTCAGTGGATAGAGCGTCAGCCTGTGGATTGAAGGGTCCTGGGTTCAATTCTGGTCAAGGGCACATACCCAGGTTGCGGGCTTGATCCCCAGTATGGATATGCAGAAGGCAGCCGATCAATGATTCTCTCTCATCATCAATGTGTCTATCCTTCTCTTCCTCTCCCTTCCTCTCTGAAATCAATAAAAATATATTTTAAAAAATAAATAAATATTCAAAAGATTATCCTGGAACACAGAATTGACCCAACATGGCATTGACCAGGAGCATTACCAGAATGTAATCTCTTTAAGATACTAAAGGGGGGGGGGGGGGTCAGGGGGGAATACTTGTTTGACTCACTCTATCAAAAGATCAAAAACACACAATCTCTAAGAAATTCATCAAAACTCTCATGTATGCCTGTGGACTGAGAGACAACAACATGGAGACAATAAAGAAAGACTTGATAAAAAGGCAGTAACACCAGCCACAGAATCCTCAGAGAGCAGGCCGAAGGTCAACCTAACTTTCCAGGTTACCACCAGGAGAACACAGCTGGACCCAACAAAGCAAAGGCAAGTGAATACAACTTTGACCATTATCCACTTCCCCTAATAAAGAGACATACAGCTGAGCACCTGGATCCCACCCAGAGAGGCTGTCCTTGTTGAAACAAATGTCCACTTCAACACAAAATGAGCTGGTATCTAATCCTGATTTTACCGATTTGTTCAATTAGGGAGCAAATACTAATTTCCTGACCTAGGAAAGTAAGTTTATGGCATTGCATATTAAAATTCTAGTTTCCTGCATTTTGAAAAAAAACTCATCTTATTGACTTTGAATATATTGATATTCATGGTTACTTTTATGAACACAGTGTTGGCAATTCAGGACACAAAAGATAATTTATATAATGTCTCAAACTAACACAATCCTGATCATTTAAAATTTGTTTAATTATATTTTTACTATTAACTAAATGACTTTAATGACAAATAATTTACTTACTTTGTATCCCAAGATATATATATATATATATATATATATATATATATATATATATCATATCCAAAAACTGGACTACATAAACTTAAGCGCAAGTTCAGATCATGAAAATGAAATTCATCTTCATATTATTACCAAGATATAACCAAATATATTTTAACACATTAAGCAACTTATGACTGTTCTAGTTAACTGTCTTTTAAAAACCTAAATTAAACCTTTCTGCCTATTTATCCTTTTGTTTCATTATCAAAGCATTTTGGGGATACCTACTAGGTTGCAATAGTAAAAATATCTGCTTTCTTCCTGCCCAGTATCACTCAAGCTTTCAGTATTTGGAACATTAACTTTTCAACTCTAAATTCAGCCTACATTAGATGCAGGAACCTAATTTGTACCATAAACACATAGTCCCAAAATTCATCACCAAATCAGCCTATAGTAGCACCTAGACCAGGGGTGGGCAAACTTTTTGACTCGAGGGCCACAATGGGTTCTTAAACTGGACCAGAGGGCCGGAACAAAAGCATGGATGGAGTGTTTGTGTGAACTAATATAAATTCAAAGTAAACATCATTACATAAAAGGGTACGGTCTTTTTTTTTTTTTAGTTTTATTCATTTCAAACGGGCGGGATCCGGCCTGCGGGCCGTAGTTTGCCCACGGCTGACTTAGACTCTTCTCTTTTTGCCAAAACAGCTATGGTACTTGGTTTCTTGAATCCTAAATATAATCATTGGTTCTGTAGCTTTGGCTCAGACATCTAAATTAGAGTCTTGATTCCTTTCCAGATTTCTTCTTTTCCTGTCCTATTTACCTAAGATTTCTGTTTTGTCTGGAGCTCAGCTTCAGGTTTGCCCCCGAGGTCCACTACTTCATCTGTTCAGGACTGTAACAGACTTCTCTTCTGCCCCTACCACATCCTAATTGACATTTTCTGATCCCAACTAAGACTCAGTTAGCTAAGCTGCAGGACACAGGTCAGATATTAGCATAAGTCATGGCTATGCAAATTACCATGGCTACAAAAATAAGGCTCGTATTAATTAGTGATTTGCTTTAACTTATGTTTTTAGGACTAAGCGTTGAAGTTAAAATGCTTTCTTATGAACATCCATATTAAAAGACTGAAAATGTCTTTGAATTTTCTCAAATTTCCAAGTTAAGATATAAACTTTCACATAAAGTAGCCCAAATTATAGTCAACTCTCAATGATCTTGCATGCATATAATCTTTATACAATTCATCTAAGGAAACTATCGATATAGTTGATGACACCTACACTATCCGTATTACTTTAGTTGCTGATATCCCCTTCATTAATGGCTATCATTTACCCCACTCAGTTTCAAGTGAATGCACTGACTCATTTGTGTTACCAGGATAATATTCAAAATGTTCTAAAATAGAAGCAGCACTGGCCATGGCTGGGTAGCTCAGCTGATTAGAGCATTGTCCTGATATGCCAAGATTTCAGGTTCAATCCCTGGTCAGGGCACATATTAGAAACAGTCAATGAATGCATAAATAAATGGAACAACAAACAAAGCGATCTCTCTCTCTCTCTCTCTCTCTCTCTCTCTCTCTCTCTCTCTCTCTCTCATCAGTCAACAAATGAATAAATTTAAAATAGAACTGGCACTAACCAATTTAAATGGAGGCTAGTATAACTTTGGGACACAACAAAATTTTTTCTCTCCTCACATCATACTCCAATTGGGTTCTAAGGATATATTTCTACACTGTGATTCAGAAAGTCAGGCTTCTTCCTTCTAGTGCATTCTCTTCATCATTTGCATCCATCCAAAAGATGAAGAAAGCAAAACATAAGGAATACCTGCTCTTAACCACCTTGGCCTAGAAGTGATATATATCACTTCCACATACATTTCAACAGAAAGAATAAGTTATATGCCACACCAAAATGCCAGAGGTCTAAGATGTATAGCCTAGAAATATACACAGTGAGTCCAAACCACTTTCTCCACCACGTATAAATTATATTAGAAGATTAAAAGTGCTGGGGGGGGGGGTGAGCAAAAGAAAAAGGGGTCACAAATGTAAACAACCCGCTCAGAGTAGGCTTCATTGAATAGGTGACAACTGAGCAAAGGCTTCAAGGTTAAATCAAAGGCTTCAAGGTTATATCCATAGCTGCATTGGGTGGAAGAGCAGCTCAGGAACAGTCAGTTCAAAGGCCAGGATGTGGGACAGTGGCTGATATGTTTAATGAAAATATGAAGACTGTCATGGTGAGAGCAGAGTATTGCAGTGAAGGCCTGAGAACTAAAGGGTACCTGTAGATTTTTGTAAGTTGTTATAGACTAAACATTTGTATCCCCCTAAAACCCATATATTGAAGCCCTAACCTCCAAAGTGATGGTATTTGGAGGTGAGGCATTTGGAAGGAAATTAGGTTTAAATGAGGTCCTGAGGGTAGAGCCCCATGATGGGATTAGTGCTCTTAAAAGAAGAGGAGAAAACACCAGAGCTGCTTCTCTCCACCATGTGAGGATATAGCAAGAAGGTAGTGGCCTACAAGCCAGGAAGAACTGAATGTGCTGGCATCTCAACCTTGGACTTCCCAAATAAATAAATGTCTATTGTTCAAGCCACTCAGCTGATGAATATCTTGTTATAGTAGCCAGAGCTAACTAATATGTAATGCAGCGGTTCTCAACCTGTGGGTTGCGGCCCTTTGTGGGGTGTCGAACGACCCTTTCACAGGGGTCGCCTAAGACCATCGGAAAACACATATATAATTACATATTGTTTTTGTGATTAATCACTATGCTTTAATTATGTTCAATTTGTAACAATGAAAATACATCCTGCATATCAGATATTTACGTTACGATTCATAACAGTAGCAAAATTATAGTTATGAAGTAGCAACGAAAATAATTTTATGGTTGGGGGTCACCACAACATGAGGAACTGTATTAAAGGGTCGTGGCATTAGGAAGGTTGAGAACCACTGACGTAATGCATTGTGAGGTCTTTTGCTTTGACTCTGAAGAGAATAGAAGTCCTTTGGTGGATTTGAGTTGAAAAGTGATATGACTAAGAGTTACATTTTAACAAGACTAGTGAGACTATTATTTGAGAATATGCTGCAATATGAAACAAAAGGTATGAAACATAAGAGACCACTTAGTAAATTATTAAAACAATCCCAATGAAAGAAGGTGGTAGGCTGGACTAGTTAGCAGCAAAGGAGACTGTGAGCAGTGGCAAAATTCTGAACTTATTTTAAAGGTAGAGTGTATGTATATACTAACAGATTAGATATAAACTATGAGAGAATAAAAGAGCCCAAGATGACTCCAAGGTTTTGGGGCTGAGCAATTAGAAAATGGGAGTCACCATTAACTGATATGGGGGAACCGTGAGTGAAACAAATTTGGAGGAAAAGAATAGGAATCTATTTTAGACATGGTAATTCTGAAATATCTATTAGACATCTAAATGGAACTGTCAAATAGTCCACTGGATATATGATTCTGGAATAAGGAGAGAGGTCTTGGGCGAAGATATAAATTTAGAAATTGTCAACACATGGATGATATTTAAGCCATGAGGCAGATGAGATCACTAACACAGTAAGGACAGAGAAAGAAGAGGCCCCAGGTCCCAGCCCTAGGCCAAAGAAACATTAAAAGGTGAGGATAAATAAGACAAGCCAAACGAGAGGTGAGAGAGGAGGGGCAGGAGTAATGTAAAAAGGAATCCAGGAGTGTGGTGTCCTGGGATTAAGTGAAGAAAGAGTTTTCAGGAAAAAGGAATTATCAACTGTGTAAAATGCTGCTAATAGGTCAGGTAAGATGATAACTGAAAATTGGATTTACGGGGCTTTGGGTCTTTGTTGACCTTGATGAGAGCAATTTTGGTGGGATGTGGAGTGGCAAAAACCTGAGAAGAGTGAGTGTAAGACAGATACAAAGAGAGAAATTGGGGGCTGAAATGCAGGTAACTCTTTTGAGAACTTTTGGTGCAAAAAGAAGCAAAGAAACTGAGCTGGAAAGTTTTGTTAAAGTGAAAGATTTTTGTTTTAAGATGAGCTAAAACCATGTTGTTTCCAGTATGTATCAATGGTAAGCTTCTTTAGTCTCAAACATAATCACAGAGATACTCAGATTTACACATTTCTTTAGATGCTAGTGATAGTGGCACAATTCTCAGTTCTGCTCTTAGTCAAGAATATAATTATTTTGGTTTCCCTTCAATGATTAACATAGAAAAATACTTATTCAACCCTGCTAACAACTTATTACATTTTAAACATAGTCTATCAATTAATGCCTCCTCCCAGTCAACTTAAAGTTAGCACAGTTATCACATTGGGAAAATGTGAAAGGTGTATTTATCTTTTTGTACTTTGCTGTCAAAATATGTCACACACTAGTGCCTTTCCATTTTTAATATGAATCATCAAACTGTTTCTCTCTTCCAGCCCTTTTGCTTGAAAGCAAGAAACGATATATCCTCCAAAATCAGAAGAAACTCATATGACTTCAGGAGATTAATCTAAATCTAAAATCTCAGGTCACCCCTCATATGACATCACTCTCACCATCTCATCTCTACCTGTATGTACACTTAAGGCAACAGAGGACCAGTTGCTGTTTAGCAGCAAGATGCTCCTTGAAAAAAGTCTAGCTGTTTCACAGTCTTCCACCCTTAAGAAGAGTTCACATGGCAACAGTGCAATGGACTGTTGACAAGTTTTCATTGAACAGCATAGGACTGAAGCTTTCAAGAACTGATATTAGTAAGACCAGGGGGAAATACTAGAATTCAATTAATATTTACCTGTTTTCCCACAGTAAGCAAAGTTTAACTTTCTGAGCCATTTGGTTTGATCTAGTAACGCATTCCAGTCATCAGAAAGGGTAGGACTGTCTGCAGTCCTGTTGACACTGCATCACAGCACAACTCCTCCCTCTACTTCCTTCCCTTCTCTTCCATGGTATCCATCCCAACATACTTCCTGTATGCTAATCTCTAGCCCACAGTTTGCATTCCTGGGAACCCAATCTCCAACCTCTAGCTCTAAGTACAGTAGGATCCAGGTGTGCAAATGATGTTATCAGTAATCTGTCTCTATCCTTCAGCTCTGCATTAAATTCATTTTAACAAGTCTCATCTCTGTGGTAAAGAGAGGGTTTTAGCTTATTTCACCTGAAACATTTTTCCAAAATCAGTTCTGTGAAAATACATTTCTCCAATAACAATTTTTGTACTGAAATATTGTAAACAATTTCTAGAAATAAAGTAAGCTCATATACTATCTGAGGAATTGGTACAAGAAAGCTAAAAATGTCTAGAAGTGGAACAAATATGGCATTTAAAAAATCATTCAACAAGTGAAAAGTTGTTCTGGTTTCTCACAAAAAAATAATTGAATATATGAACTTGGAAATTACTTTCTAAAAAATTTTACTTAAAATGATAAAATTATTCAAAGCAATATTAGGGAAATTAGAATGACTGGAAATAATTATTGTTATTACTGTAATATACTATATAATTATTTATGTCATATGTGGCACAAATGAAACAAAAATACAAAAATTTGGAGGCTCAAAATAGAAATTGGTTAAAAATCCTAAAAAATACATGCTTAAAGTATAACACTAACAAATCCTCTGGCCAGTGTTGCTCAATGATTGAGTATTGGCCCATGTACCAAGAGGTCCCTGATTCAATTCCCAATCAGGGCACTTGCCAGGGTTGTGGGCTCTATCCCCAGGAGGCAGCCAATCAATGTTGATGCATCAATGTTTCTATATCTCTCTCATGCTTCCTTACTCTCTCTTTCTCTCTCTCTCTTTAAAATTAATAAAACTAACTAGAAAGCCAAAGGAAAAATCATATTAAATATTAAACTTTACTATTATTTTTTAGAAATAAACTAAGGTTTAAATGCCACATGGAAAATTGGCAGAGGAGCCTGAGCCATACCAAGATGCTGATGACATAAAATATGATATTAAATAGATCTGAAGTAAACAGAAATGGAAACAAATTCACATAAAATGCTATTGGTTATTGATAAAGTATTGGTTTCTAAATAGGGAATATGTATTTTAATAAGAAACCTTAGAATTCATCAACTATAACATTCTTTAAAATGTTTATATAAAAAATTTAAAGCTATCTTCAAAAGCTTTTAAAAAGCATTCTACCAAGTATAAATTATGGTAATCTTTGTTAATAGTTAAAAGAAATAAGATTTTGGTAAACTAGTAGATTTGTCATATAGCAAATTCTCATTTGGGAAATTTAATTTCAGAAAATTAGTTTTTGTGGAATTGATTTTCAGGGAGTTTGTCTGACTTCAGCAAGATGGCCACCGGTAGCCACAGTTTTATATTCTACCAAACCAATCAATCATAGCTAAAATGCACACTAATTCCAAGAGTTCGAACTAAACTGTTGGCATTAACATTGACCAAGACTGCTTGGGCCATGAGCTCATCCCTGTGGTCAGTGATATGGAATATGCTGACCATTCAAGACTGATCCTTATGACAATCTCTGGAGCTAGAAGAGCAATCAGGCCCTTCTGAATCACGTGGGCTTTAAACGGAAGAGAGAAAACTCCGGAAAGGAAAACCTGGGTCTATTATCAGAAAAGAGAACGTGTTGCTGCTTTCATTCTGAGACTTCAAATAAACTTCTCTCTTGTTTAGCAGCATTTCTCTAACCATTGCTAATGGAACCAAATCTCATCATGGCTTTCAAAAGAAGACACCTTATCACGCTTTCACCTTTCAATCCACTTGAACTCAGGAAGAGTGCAAATGAAAATTTTTTCAAACAAAAATGTATTTGTTCCCCCATAACATGTTATAAAGGAGAAAAGTTTTCCTTTTTCTCTACTTTATGAGTTCTTTAACCACTCCACATTTTTGCTTGGATTCCAACATTCAAATTAGTATTCTACACTTCTGATTGACAAGAGGGAAGAATGTTCCCAAGTTCAAGTAGATACAATTTGATATATGTTTCATATATTTGATAGATATTAGCATTACACATTTCCATTAAATAAAATTTAAAAAATAGACTTCTTGGTACACCGAATTTTCTTTTGCTATGTAATAACATTTTAGTTATTTTGATTCTTTAACATATGAACTATCATTAATTTTCACCATGTTTAATATCCAAATCAATTAACTCTACTCTGGATAATTTAGTTGGTCTATTTGTAATAAAGCAAAATAAGATTACAAGTATCTAAATTGAGTCTTCAGATGATATTTAAAATGTTCTCACATCCTTCCCTTTAACAATCATTCAATAAATATACATTGTGAGCCAGGCCCTGTTCCAGGCACTAGGAATGTAGCTAAAACAAATGTCTCATCCTCATGGAGCTTACGTTTAGCAGAGGAAACAGAGAGCTAATAAATAAATACAGCATATCAAGTATTGGTAATTGTTCTAAAGAGAAACAAAGCAGAGCAGGGAAATAGAGAGTGAAAGGGGGCTATTTTAGCTAGAATGGTCAGAGTTGGAGGCACTCAATAACACACTTCAGTTCTGTTTCAATTGAGAAAGAAATGAAAAGGCAAATAGGAAATAGATGGCACCTTTTTTGTTAATAACACTGATTTTGGAAAATATGTTTGATGTCTGTGGGCAAATAAACTTCCTAATATTGAAACCCACAATTAGAGAGTTCTGCCAACCAGTTTTAGTCAGTGTTGAAAAACTGCAGGCTCCCCCATAGGGTGAGACCCCTCTCACAGCAGCATAGCACCGAGCTCCAGGAACTAACACTTCCTGCAGGCAGCCAGATCCCCAAGCGGGACAGGGGAGATGCTCCCAATTACCCCTTCCAATTGCCCATGTAGATAGAGTCACCTCTCCTTAGTACAGAGGGAATGAGAGGATGGAGACAGAACAAGTATGTTACTAAAGCCCCTCCACAGGGAAGGAAACAGGTGGAGGGGGATAAGAAGAACCTTCCTAGCATGTGTCTTTCTCCAACTACATTCTGCCGCCACCGAGGTGCGGGTGCAAAGGAGGCAGGCAGAGGGCTGGTGGGGCTTAAGCAGGGACACAACCTGATGAGTGGGACAGGAGGCAGGTGTGGGGAGGAGGATGGAGAGAGGGGTGTTGAGCATGTCTGCAAGGTAGTCATTGTAGCAAAGAACCACGGGATATAAATTGGATAAGAAGAAAAGCAAGTCCATTAAGACAGTAATAGGTCATGAATAAGCAGCACAGTAAATGGATTAGATCAAATGTAATCAAATAATGTTGGAGACAGGGAATCACTAAGTGACCCAGAAATATGAGATTTGGTAGAGATCTGAATATGGGTAAGGAGGGAGCAGGATGTACCAATAAATGACATAAATTTCTGGCTGTGAAATGAAAAGCAGGCAAATTCCGAAGTCCAAATTTTGAGGAATAGATACGCTGCAGCCACCAGGATGGGTCCACGGCAGCAAGGGATTTATTACAAGTAACAATTCCCTTCGGTTTATTACATCTTAGAATCATTTTGATATTCCCATCCTGTCTTAGTCAATTCAGGCTGCTGTAACAAAATACCATAAACTGGGTGGCTTAAATGACAGGCGTTTATTTCTTAAAGTTCTGGAGGCTAAGAAGTCCATAATCCAGGAGCTGGCAGATTTGGTTCCTGGCGAGAGCCCTCTCTCTGGCCAGTAGAAAGCTGCCTTCTTTCTGAGTGCTCCCATCACTGGGAGAGAGAAGGCGCTCTGGCCTCTTCATCTTACAAAGACACGAATCCCATCGTAAGACCCCCGCCCTCAGGATCTCCTCCAAATTTAATTATCTCCCAACACCCCATCTCCAAATGCCATCACATTCATTTGAATTTTGAGGGGACACTAACATTCAATCTATAACACAACTTTAGACCTAAGCCAGAATTGAATTACTTATAACACAAATTTAATTCCATACAACTTAAATACAAGATTCTACATGCAGAACAATATGATTTAAAAACAAACAGTTATTCAAAATAATTTAAATATTTAACATTTTAAAATAAAACCTCCTCTCTCAAAGGAAGCCCAAAGTCAAGAGATGCTGATAATAATATTTTTTAAGTTCACCCCATCGCTTCCCCAGCCCACCCCGAAAATAGCTACTTCCCTAAACAAGGATGCATGTCTCTAACACAAGTTTTATTCTCCAATTCCTATCAATGTATGTCATCTGAAAAATAGCAGCAAGAATGCCCTAGAAGTCTAAATTTACAATGTATCACATTAGAGGAGACTAAAGTAACCAAGATCCAGATAACTTTGGACTTCAGAGTCTGCGGTCAACACCTAAATTTCATCTGGGATCAGCGCAGGTCACGAAACACTGATGTAAATCCAATGGAAACATTAGCACAGCGTGATTATGTAGTAACATGATGCATTTCTCATGTTGGTTTCATTAAAATAGCATCATATCCACAAAACTTTTAAATAGACCGTCTGTGAGGAGCGTTGTTCAGAATTCTCATCTTATTAAAATGTAACTCCTGCTTTGGTTGCTTTTTCTTGTTTTCTTTAAAGCTCCAAACTATGGTGTATGTGACCAAGGGAACATAGATTATCCCTGAGACCTAACACAGCAAGGCCTTAATATTACACAGAGCCCAGAAGTCTATTTTCCGTGCTTCTTCTTCAAAATGTTTTACCTTCACCCGACGCCTGTCCACCCTACCCCCAGGGCATCAGTTTCTGAGTTAGGGCTGGGATGACTACTCCAGATTTTAGGTCTAACCCAGCCTCATTCACTTTAAGTCAGCTTTTTTTTTTAATCTTCTCTTTTCTGTCACAGAGCCTCAGAGAGTTCTGCACCTGAATGTCATGCCTTGTCATGACCTAAGCTGTGCTCACTGACAGGTGCTTGGGAGAAAATGAGCCAGGAGAAATAAAGGTGACCAGAGGAAAGTCAGAAAGAAAGCTATAGAAAAAAAAAGTGAAAGAAAAGGAGGATATTCCGGAGTTTCACTCAACCTCTCATTTTCCCAAAATTACATACATTGCCTGACAGCTGTTCTTGCTCTCCTTTCATTTTACATTCACTGGATCATAATGATTCAGGCAGAACACAGGGGAAAGTTAAGGCCGTGACAGGTCATTCATCTTCCCCGTAAGGGAAAAAAAAAATATGCAGTCATCCCCTCATTTTCAGAGTGACCCATTGTAAGTGATGATTTTTATGTCAAACTGGACTTTTCTTCATTCTTTCTTGTATAAATGTATGAGGGCTATTCCACATTGAGATAGGTCACCAGGGTAGCTTATAGATTTTCCTTCCCTTGAGAACTTTAAAGAGATAGATATCAAACTGTCTTTGAAGCATGGCATGGAGTCTTTGCCACACGTTGAGGAATGAATAAAAAACAATAAATTTTTCTATCCCTAGAGCCTTATGAGTTAGGGGGGAAAAACATTTGATGTAGTCACAATATAAAACAGTTCCTTTTAAACACTAATTCTTTGTTTCCAGTATGGTGATTTTTTAAAAATGTCTCTGACATTAAATGTCAAAGTAGCACCAACTGTGTCCAGTTGAGCTACAAAATTAATAGACTACAATGAAGAATATCAATGGAGCATAATGAGCCACAAAAGACCTATATGACTCAGATATACACAAGTCTGTAGTATCAGTAAATTACTGCAGGGTTACTGGGATGTTTATTAAAAGTACTAGGATATCTAATGTCTTCTTAGTAGACATGGAATCTAAGGTAAAGATAAATTCATTTCTTTAGAACTTTAAGTACTAAGAACTTATTGGTCTTAAAAATAGCAACAGGTTGACCAATGCCTGGGATATAACAGAATGATGAATAAATGCACTAGAGCTACAATATTTGCTACTTTCATCCTTTTGATTTTTTTTTATTTAATTTTTTTTTATTGCTTAAAGTATTATTTTTGATCTTTTTGAAATGACTAGTTACTGCCCCCACAATATGTTCAGACCTCTCTCTACTTCAGGTATGAAATCTAGATCAATATCTTTGCTTTCTTTTTTATCCAAAGTATAATTGCCTATCTCTAGAGTCCTATTGGCTGGCTCATTTTATACAACTGAGGTTTATGCTATCTTTTGTTAATTCTTGAGATAGGTATGACTCTTCTTAGATCTTCCCAATCATTGCTGAAATACAACTTTTTTGAGAATTCAGAAAGACCATTAATTTTCTTCTCTAAATTGATCTCCTCCATCTCAACTAGAAACTAGAAGGTTGGAATATAAGCTGGATTAGCTCCAGGCATCAATAATAATATCTAACTTTCATATATAAGTCTATGATATTCAGTGATTGTCATTTTATCACCCCAAAAATTTATTACAATAATCCTATATAATAAAAGGCTAATATGCAAATTGACCAAACAGTGGAACAATCAGTCCCTATGATGCACACTGACCACCAGGGAGCAGATGCTCAATGCAGGAGCTGCCCCCTGGTGGTCAGTGTGCTCCCACAGAGGGAGCACCGCTCAGCCAGAAGCTGGGCTCATGGCTGGCGAGCGCAGTGGCGGTGGCAGGAGCCTCTCCCGCCTCTGGAGTAACTCAGAATGTCCAACTGCCGGCTTCTATCAGTCGGATATCCCCTGAGGGCTCCTGGACTGCGAGAGGGCACAGGCTGGGCTGAGAGGCCACCCCCCCCCCAGTGCATGATTTCATGCACCAGGCCTCTAGTTTATATATAATAAAAAGTTGCACTACTGTGAAAAATAGTAGAGCTATTGCTGCTATCAGATATCTAGAGATATATTCCAGATAGAAAGAAAGATGGTGATTTTTAGGGGCATCCTGTGCTTCTAAGATCCTGATGATGAAAAAAATGAGGATTGCTGTGAGCTTTGGGACGTCTCTTGGTATATGACATCCTACAACAAAAAACTGACTTAACATCTCCTGTGAGATTTCACTTCAAAAGTTGATTTTATTTTGAAAAGCTAACATGAACTCACCAAAGAGATTATTTCTAAAGCAGTTCTTTCAGACATAGCCTTAAAACTAAATGTCCAAAAATCATTTATTTTTATTTTCTCTCACAACTAATAATAGAACATACAGTTCTAAATTTTTTTCTAAGGTTATCACAAAACAAACAAACAAAAGATTTTGAAAAAATTTAATCTCATCTAATTGTCCAACTAAGACCAGGCAACAAAAATTTATTAGAACAACTGCTCTAGAAGAGGCACCTCACTTGTTCCGTTAATTAACTTTAAATTAATTTTAGGTTCATTGTTTTGTTTAGGTTGGGTTTGTTTCTTAAAATTTGCAAAGGAGTAAATAATCTATTAGAGACAGCCTCACATAATTAAATCACCTAAAATAGAAAGTAATTTTAAGGCCCAAATTAATAAACAGATAGAAACTTTGTTTTGTATTTAGAAGAGATTTTATGAAATTTTTGTCTTTTTCCTCAAATTTTCCCAAAGCTTCTTATTCTAAGAATTAATTTCTAAGAATTAATAAGCTTCTTATTCTAAGAATTAATTCTAAGAATTCTAGGAATTAATTAATTAATTAATTAATTCTAAGAATTACTTTCCTACTCAAAAGTCCCTCTTCATACTGAAAGTGTATAATTAAGGATCTAGATTTCTCTGAAATGGTAATTTATGCCTAAAAAAAAAACCCCTAGAATCAATTGTTTGAATAGCAGCAACTATAATGATATCCCCTTTCAAATACTGCTTTACTGACTTGATCCCATTTAAACTTCTTAAGAATCCAACATAGTGACAACTTGCTCATTCAGAAGATATCAAAAAAAGTAGGATTATACTGAGATGAGCATACACTCACATCATGTTCAACGAAGATGCACTGGAAGCCTTGAATGTTTTCTGAAATGTCAAATATTTCATAATAGACTTCTCTCAGTCACTTCTCATTCTAGGAATAGGGTTTGTTCATTTCTACAATGCCTTTGCACCCTCTTATGGCCATTTCAGGATCTGTTTTATTGGGAGCAATTTACTCAAGGTTATTCAAATGTTTCAAGTTGTAAATTTGAATTTTTATTAGAATGACATTTACACACTCTACACCTTTAAATCCATGATTTTATAATCCCAAATATTAATTGAAGCTCACACTTCTTCACACTGTTGAGAAAACAGAAGTATATAGAGTTGAGGTTACCAGGACAATAATTAGGAAACAATCTGTAATTTCCAATTATGTCTGACATATTAATAAGCTGATAAGAATTTAAGATTCTGCCTTCTAGACACAAAGTAATTCAACAGTAAGGCCATCACTAGGTATCACAGTTCTTATTTCCTTATTTTGAGAAGATAAAGTCAACTTAGAATCTGTTTGGGCCTGTTTATACAAAACATGGAAATGATTAGGACTATCCTAAAAAAAGCAGAGATGTGGCTGCCCTTCATTACTATATAGCAACAGCAAGATTAAATGCACACACACACACACACACACACACACACACACACTTTACAGCTTAATTGACTCACACTATCTCAGAACCATTAAATTCGTTTAAACCAGAAATCTTTAAAAAAAAAAATAATGGTCAATTGTTATCTTTCTATTATATGCAATTTGACATGCATAATAAAAAGACCGCTCATTCCTTTCTTGACTTAAAATCTCTTTGTATTAGTTATTTAGAAAACGTTTAGAAAAATGTGAAAAGTTTTAATGATAAGCTTTATTTCTGAGTTTGTGCTGCTGCCAGTGATAAGAATACCTACTTTGTGGTGAAGAGAAACAACATTTAAACTGTATATTTGGCAGAAGAACTGTTTAAAGTGTTTATGAGAAGAACTGTTACGTTTCCATATAATTTCTTTTCTTTCCAGGCTGACAGCTACACATTTTAAGATATCTTGAAGAGAAGTGTAACTTGAGCATTCTACAGATTTTAAATTCCAAACTTACATTACATTCTATATTTCTGTTAGACAAGTACTTCAGGACCTATACATATATCTATAAATCAATAATGGTTTCAAAATACATTTTCACATCTGAGTGATTATACATTTAAATACGTTTTTAATGGCACACACAAAAAAAGCACTAATCAAAAGTGCAAGAAATCCCATACTGAGTAACATTTGAGGAGATGGAATATACAATTTCACCAACCTGATGCCATTTAGTATATAGAATGATGCTCCAAATTTTTAAAACATCTATCAATCTTCTAATTACAAATAAAATCTTAAAATAAAGTTTTGGGAGATCCATCTGAAAAATGTAATTATCTCTCCCAGTAGTTAATAGCACTTACAAAGATCACCAGTGCCTGCAATGTACCAATCCATAGGTTTCCTGTGTATACATCAGTGTGTCAGATGTGCTGACAGCAAATACATATTCAGAACATTACACTTATTGCCAGTCCAAAAAATTCTTTATCTACATTTATACTCTCAAGAAATCTAAAATTCTACAAGTCATCTCTCTTAGAATATTGAATTTTAAATTCCAAATGTATATTGTCTAAAATACCTTGTTCATATTTCATAAAATCTTAAAAATCTGATAGGGAGTTGCCAAGTGGACAACTACCAGTCCCGCCTCTTATATGTGCTCTTTCACAGTAACAATCATTGACAACTGGAATCGCCTTTATAAGTAAGTGTATCTTTAAAAAAACAAAAGCTGGGTCTGCTTTATGAATGAGCATTGCAAATGCTTGCAATCAAGTGTATCCTGTTCTACAAAAGTCTGATGTGTCTGGTAACTTAAGTTATATTCAAAATATGAAACAATTAAGTCTACTAGCACCAACAACCATTTAGGAATTAGTAATGAGGGTTGTTTGAAAGCAGCATGACCCAGGGGTCCTAAAGTACTTAGCATAAAATTCCAGGCCCTTCAAAATCAGCCACAAGATAATATTTTTTATTTTATACATTTTCACCACTATACATTTTCACATCTGAGTGATTATACATTTAACTAGCTCTACCAGAAATAATTCCCTCTCCTACTAGAGTACATCTATATATATAAAAGACTAATATGCTAAGTGTCCCTCCAACCAGTCGCTATGATGCACACTGACCACCAGGGAGCAGACGCTCAACACGAGAGCTGCCGTGATGCACACTGGCCATTTACAAAGAAATGGCGCCAGGTCCACTTGGCTTCCCCCAAGTGGGACACAGGCCTGCCACCACCTCAGAGTGACAGCCCACCAAATCTCAACCAACGCTGCTGAGACCCCATGGCACAAAATGCGGCCCACAGCCCAGCCCAGAAATGGTGGCTATGGGTGCCGGGTAATGACATCACATAGCAATGCCCGGCTTCCTCTCCCTAGTGACTAGCCTCCTTGCAGTTTCTTCAGCCGAGGAACATAACTTGCTTTATAGCCAAGTGCAAACATTTTGCCCTTTAATCAAATGTCTGTGAAGCATTTTCATGCACCTCATCTCATTTGGTCCTCACAGAAGTCCTAGAGTAGGTAGATAGGAGACTCAGTAGAATCCTATTTTCTTTTCATTAGCTGGTCATTGAGATTTGAAAAGTTTATACACTTGACCCAACTGAAAAGAAGAAATGGTTGAACTTGAAAATGACTTCAGGTTTTCTCACTGTGCAGAATAGTCAAACACTGCTGCAGTTTAATATTTTACCCTTTGTTCTCTGGGCATGATCTACAATAATAATCTGCTTTGTGTTGATATTTACTGCTGTGTTGCTGACAATTACCTGAAGGAGAAGTTGGAGTGCTTCACTGGGCTGGAAAAAGTTTAGCTACATCAGAAAACAGGTCTAATTAAGCAAATATATATATATATATATATATATATATATATATATATATATATATATATATATATATATATCGCTAGCACCAATCACACACGAGTGTTTTCATCTGTCATTGTCCATCATGAATTTGGTTAACACTTCTAATATAGAGAAAGGGCGAATAGCTATATTAAAATATTCCTTCTAATTAATTTCCTTTCAATGTACACAAATTCATGCACTCTAATCATTATATATTGGGACTTATCATGTGGGAATGCAAATTATATGTTTGAATGGCTATCTATCCCAGTAGACGACTATATGAATTGCTTGAAGGCAGGAAATTAGTTTTGTTTTTTTTTACATCCTCAGTACCTGAAAACTAGTAGGTGACAAAGCAACATGATGCATTTGAAATCTAAAACATCATTATGAAGAACTGTGTTTTAATACTAGGCTCAATCAATTACCTTTCCAGTTTCCTTATATTAAAATAAGTAATAATACACCTTTGAGGACTGTTGCGAACCTGAAGGTTCCTATAAAGTGACTAGCCCAGTACCTGGCACATAGGAGGCACTGCTACCTGTGCTCAATAAATTTTAGTTAAGTTGATCTTTCCATATAGCTCTTTCCATTTGAGTATTAACTCAAAATCCAGATTTCTCAAAATTTAAACCACTGTCTTATTCCTTTTTACTGTTTCTCATATACCATAATTTAAACATAACCATAGCTATAAAAATAAAGAATTTTACTGTGTATTCAGGCAGTTTAGGCATTTGAGGGCAGTAAGTTCAATTTTTTCCTAAAATAAAATATCCTAAGAAATGTGAACTAAAGTTCAGGGTATTCAGCTTTATTTTTCTCTTCTATTTCTCACCAAATGAGAAAAAAAAAATGTTTCAATATTTATAAGTAAGAATAACGGATGTGCATAATTTTGCCTTAGCATACATTCCTGCCTTTTAAACCCAGTTTAAACTCAGTGAAAGGCCAAGAACATAGACTTAATTATGCAGAGAAAGAAAAGATGCTTTAACTGCAGTGCACATTCAATAGACAAAATCCAAAGAAAGCAGTCCTGTCTGAAACGTTTACAAATCAATTCATTATATTGATCTGGAATGAGTTGTGCTGTAATTTAAAACATAGATTACCACAGGCCAAACTTGATAAAGTTCTATTTTTAAGGCACTTTCACTTGGCTATACACTTGACCTGAGAATTTTCAAAAAACACTGATTTGCCTAACCTTAAAAAAAAAAAGCTACTGTATGTAAATAACAGGTTTTAAGGTGGTAATAGATTAGGCATTTAATCATAATGAAATTTCAAAAGTATAAAAAATTGTGTGTAAGAGTTAATAACTTCAATAAATCACTGATATTTTATTGAGAACAGGCAATGTGTTTCTATTTGAAAATTATTTAATCCACATACCATTTATAGAATGTTTCCACTTCATTTCCTAGTTCTAATGTAATCTTGGAAGAAAATTTCAAGGTTTGGTTCTGTTTTGTTTGTTTTTCATGGAAAAATCTGCTCCTCAGGGAATCAGTAATTACACCTAAGAGTCCTTTTGTGCTACAAGTCTCCTGATCACTTACTGTTTTATCCTAATGCAACTTAAATATTTTGTCATTTTTATCACTTATGAATCTCAAAGTGTGGGAATAATAAGAGCTATCACTACATAGGATAGCTCTTAAAAAGCACAGAAACTAGGGGTTCAGAAAGACTCATCTAATTTTAATTACACATCAAGCAAATGGGGTCATGAAGTCAACTATTCAGTTCGTTAAGTGCTAAAACACATGCTTCTTGAAAAAGATAGAATATCTGTTAAAATAATTTTCTTCGTAATAAAATATCAGACCTAGTGGGTTGACACTCCCCATCCTCCACACAACCCTGCCACCACCTCCCAAAAAAACTTGCAGGAGTCCAGAGAATATAAGTAAATAAAATAATAAATTGCAACTGAGTCATTCCTGAACCTACCTGAGAAGCAAGATCCAATGTAGCAAAGTCTTTCCATAACATTGTCTCCTTCATTGAAATCTCTCCTGGGCCTCAGTTTCTTCATATGAGCAATGACCATATGAATTCTCAATTCTACTGTAATTTTAAGTGCTCTGAGCTCTTAATAACTGAAATTAAATTAATAACAGATATCAACTATCCTGCTGTTAGCTATTGTCTAGATGACACATGGACATATTAATATATGAATGTTTAAATAAGCAATATGTAAGTAATTCAAACACATGTACAGATTATTAAAATCCAAGAAACATTAGACAGTTTTAGTTATTGTTTTGTTTTACAAAATGTTTTTATTGATTTTTTTTTGATATTTTTATTTTTTTTAGAGAGAAGAAGAGATAGAAACATTGATTGGCTGCCTCCTACATACCCCCTTCCGGGGACTGATGGAACTCGCAAGCCCGGGCATGTGCCCTGACAGGTAATTCCTGCAAATTTTAACAGGATTCAAACTACCTAATCTTTCTATTATAAGTATTCAGTTAAAGAATAAGCAAAAAATAAAGATAAAACACGCTGGCTTTCCTCAGTTAAAACAAAATTCAGTCTCTAAACCAGTATTTTTATTTTAAAAATAATCTTACAATTTCAAACTGATTCCTCAAATAATTCTTGATAAAATTAATCGGCAAAAGTGTAAGTCTCTATTTAAAGATTCCTTACTACTTGTATTATTTGTGTAGATTTGAAAGATGTATTCCTTTCCAAGCTGATTATATACCAAATCACAACCTTTGCTAGCACTGCCACCTGCTGTTGACTCTAATTCATTTTCCTGCACATAGAAATAGAAATAAAAATAAACGGAATAGCATGAGCAAACTGGTCTGGAAAAGCAGCGACACAGATTTTAAAGAGGATTTCTGTGCAAGCCATGATAAAGTTATGTGGGCTCTTTATGGCAACAGAGAAAGTTATATCTATATCATAATAAGCCTCTTACTATAAAAGAGGATATAATGGGTCACTGAGAAGGCCCTTGAGGCTTTTTGGTTATTTACATTTGGTTGAGGCATATTTTTTACAAGAGTATTATTTATGTGATAAAAAGAAGTGGTTGCAATACCCCACCTCAACCCCCCCCCAAAAAAAAAATTGGAAGTATTAAAGTTCTTCCAAGAGGAATTAAGTAATTTCCTTTTAATTGATAAATCATGTCTAATAAGTGAGGGAAGGTATAAGCATACATGTATGAAGATAATAAGCAAAAGTGGGAAAATTTGTAAACCCATCTGAAGGATATATGGGCAATCATTTTTCTATCCTCTCAATCTTCCTTAGATTTACAAATTTGCTAAATAAAATGTTGGAAGAAGAAAATATAACCCACTGATATTTTAATCTACTTTATCAGCGAAGCTAAACTTCACAGAATTTAAGATGACACTAAAATTATATGACATTAATTTAATATGTAATTTAAATTCTGACCAAAAAATTGCAATACTTTTATTTAAACAATATTGAGGCTTTTTCCCCTCTCTGTCCCCCCTCCCAGTTCTATTGGAACATGATTTACAGCAGCTGTGGGTCTTATGGGAGATGGCCAGTCACATAGTTGAAGCACAGACCTAACATTGCTTCTTGGGTAAGGCAAGAACAAAGTGTATAAAAGAACATGAGTATACCCCATACTTTTTTCTTTTAAAATTTAACAGCGTCAAAGCTGACCTGTTAGGCCACATGCAAAAGAATGACACTAGACCATTATCTTACAGCCTACAAAAAAATAACTCAAAATGGGATTAAAGACTTGAGTGTAAGACCTGAAACCATAAAATACATAGAAGTAAACATGGGCAGTAAGTTTCTGGACATTGGTCTTAGTGATGTTTTTGTGAATTTGATTCCAATGGCAAGGGAAATAGAAACAAACAAATGGGACTACATCAAACTAAAAGTCTTCTACACAGCAAAGGAAACCATCAACAAAACAAACAAACGAAAACAATCAACCAAATGGGAGGAGATATTTGAAAATGACACTTCCCATAAGGGGTTAATAACCAAAATATATACAGAAGTCATACAACAGAACAACAACATAAAAAAAAAACCTGATTAAAAAATGGGTAGACTATCTAGTCATTTTTCCAAAGGAAGATATACAGATGGCCAACAGACACATGAAAAGATGTTCAACATCAATAATTATTAGGGAAATGCAAATCAAAACCACAATGAGGTATCACCTCACAGCTGTTAGAATGGCTATCATCCAAAAGACAAGAAATATGTGTTGGAAAGACTGTGGAGAAAAGGAAACATTTGTACACTGTTGGTGGGATTATAAATTGGTGCAGCTACCACAAAAAACAGTGTGAAGATTCCTCAAAAATTAAGAATAAAACCACCATATGATCTAGTAATTCATATTCTGGGTAATGAATTCAAATAAGATAAAAACACTAATTCAGAAAGTTATATCCACCCCTATGTTCACTACAACAATATTTACAAAGCCACAGTATGAAAATGACCTAAGTGTCCATTGATAAATGAATAAATAAAGAACACATGTACATAGACAATGGAATACTACTCAGCCATAAAAAAAGATGAACGTTTGCCATATATGACAACATGGATGAACCTTGAAGGTATTATGCTAAATGAAATAAGACAGAAAAAAAATAAAACCATATGATTTCACTCATATGTAGAACAGAAAACAGAAACACAATCCGTAAACAGTGTATACGGATATCAAATTATAATGTTATATACCTAAAATGTAATATAGAAATCATTTTATTATATTAATATTAAATTATAAATTATTACAAATTATACTAATTAATATTTATATACTATATAAATGTTATTAACCAATGTTACCTAAATTTTTAAAAACTGGCCTGTTAGCTGCTTTGAAAGCTTGATTGGTGTGCTATCATTTGCCTATCTATCAAACATCTCAGAACTTCTTTAAAACATGCTAATTAGCATTTTATTACTATTATTGTTATAAAGAAAATTTACTTTAAAGCTGCTTATTTTTTATTAAGAAATAAAGCATAATAGTTTTGGAGTTGTCTGTCTAACCCTCTTTCTGTGGATTTTCCCTCCCACCTCCCCTGTCCACAAAGGTTTAAAGTCAATGAGCCTAGCCCAGTGGTTGGCAAACCACGAGCTACATGCGGCTCTTTGGCCCCTTGAGTGTGGCTCTTCCACAAAATACCACGTGCAGGTGTGCATGTACAGTGCGAAGTTGACTTAAAACTTTAAGTAAAATTTATTAAGTTAATTTTAGAAAACGTTATGGAGTGAAAGAAGATGTAGTGTCGAGGATTGAGAAAGGTATGTTGAGATGGTTTGGACATATAGAGAGGATGAACGAAAGAAGATAGATGAAACAAGTATACAAAACGAGTGTGGATGGGAGAGTTGGAAGGGATGGACCTCAGCGAACGTACCTCAATCAGATTGAGGATGTTTTTAGCAAAGGCCAGCTTAGGAGTACCCTAATTAAGTTAATAACAATACCTACCTATATAGTTTAAGTTTAAAAAATTTGGCTCTCAAAAGAAATTTCAATCGTTGTACTGTTGATATTTGGCTCTGTTGATTAATGAGTTTGCCGACCACTGCCCTAGCCGGTCATAACCTACCAGACAACACTTCTCTCTTCTGGGAGTTCAGAACTGGGATTCAAAAAGGATAGTTCAGTCTCAGTGTTTTAAAGTGGTGACAGGTAAACTCAAGCATTATGTGGTTGCCACTGAGAACAAAAGGCATGGAAAAACAGAGAGAAAAGCCCATATACAAAGAGAAAACAAGGAAAAATATGCACAGGAGAAAAAGGAGAGGAGAAAACACAGAAAGGGAGAGATGGAATAATGCCTGACAGCCTTCCATCCCACACGAGCCCAGCAGTGCTTCCTGCCCACAGGTTCCACGACATTCCACGGTATCCACATGGCCCCCATCCCCCATTGTAGTCATACTAGTTTGCCGTGGAATTCTGTTTCTTGAAGCTAAAAGCTTTAACTTCAACAATCTGCTGACATAGGAGATACAGAGAAAATTTTGATATAACAAAAAGATTAGAACTCCCATCTAATAATAAAAACACTAAAAGATGTAGATATTGCCCATGAAATACAATTTTAGAGATAAGCACCCTCCACAGAAAACTGACATATTTTATCTTGAGCAGAGTCCATACCTAGGACTTTTCATGGCACCTATGGCAGATTGTATTATTTATTCAAAACATTCATTCTTCGTCTTTATAGATGTCCTCTCTAGTGACTCTCTCTATGAAAGAATTATATTTTCTACCACCACAGTCTGAGGCTTGGCCACATGACTTTGGCCTAACCTTAACCCTAATGCTAACCCTTACCCTACCACAGTAAGCCCAAGTCACTTGTGCCATTGCCAAACATGAGCTTAAAGGCCATCTTGTCATTTCACAGAGGTTTTCCTTTCTGACTACATGAGAAAGAACAACAAGGTGAGGTTGTTTCAATAATGTGAGGATGTGTTACATGTCAACCTTCAATCTATACTAATAAAAGGGTAATATGCTAATTAGACCAGGTTGACCAAACATCTTCATGTTGTCTGGTCCTCCTTCCAGACAAAGCCACGGTGGCAGGGGCCAAGGCAGAGGTGGCCAGGGGCAATCAGGCCGGCAGGGGAGCAGTTAGGGGCGATCAGGCTGGCAGGGGAAGGCAGTTAGGGGTGATCAGGCCAGCAGGCTGAGGGTTTAGGGGCAATCAGGCAGGCAAGCAGGTGAGTGGTTAGGAGCCAGCAGTCCCATATTGTGAGAGGGATGTCCCAGATTAGAGAGGGTGCAGGCCAGGCTAAGGGACCCATCCCCCCACCCCATGCATGAATTTTGTGTACTGTGCCTCTAATAGACTTATAACATAATTGAAAAATAAATTCATATTCTTGAGAGTCACTGAAATTTAGAAGTTGGTTGGTACCATAAATAACCTGACAAAAACTGGTGCATGTCTCAAATAGGTTCTCATGATAAATAAGGCCAGTGGGGGAAAAAGTCAATATTTAATTCTCGAGTTCATTTAAATATTGCTAATAAGCTTATATCTTAAATAAATCCTTCTCATTTTTAAAGTTATTCCACTGTTAATTATATTAAGGATCTTTAAACATAATACTAACCAAAGGATAAATTTACTGCTTCTTCCATGTTTCTAAGAATTGCCAACAGATTCATCTAAAAGACATATTTCTTTTAAAAATATTTTTAAAGACACTCTAATGTTAGCATCTGTACTTCACTGAAAAACTGTGACTATGTAAGACTTTTTAAAACAATAATTCAATTGAGAAAAGGTTCATAACAAATTTTATATTCTCTTTTTATACTACAAAAACAACCTGTTACCAAGTATTCTTTCAAATAGTACAAACCAAAAGCAACTGTTAATACCACTCCTATTTTCTTGGTCATTTTATAACACCAATGGCTTTAAGTCTTATATATCCATATATAAATTTTGCTTTTGTTTAAGTCTCTTTTCCTGAGAATAATATGTCATATTTCATAGAGAGTTTTGATAACTAGAAAATATGATTAAGTATGAGGCTAACTCTATACAATCTGCCGCTAAGAATAGATGTGTGACCTTAGAGAAGTCATTCAATTTCTCTAAGCTGGTAGAGAGGCTTAGAAAAATGAGGGTAATAGTCAGTGCCTACCGCATGGAGTACAAACCAACTAACACTATGACTCTTTCCCTAACGTAAGAATGTGGGCCACATGGTCACAACAGAAAAAGCAGAATAGAAGGTTACATATAGTTTCCATAAACTTTAGTATGAAGATTAAACTGTTGAAGAATCAAGTAGTGTTGGAGATTACTTCCATTTCTTTACTAAATCACCATTATAACCTACAATAAACTGTATTAATGACAGAATTTTTTCCATGATTTCACTTATTTATTCTAGGTCATTTGCTGAAAGTCTCCATTTCAAGAAGAACACACTTTAGTTTAAGGGCTTTAACAATAAAGAGATTAAGAATTAACCTCAATTGTTTTAAGGTATATATTAAACAGTTTTTCTAAGCTTTTTACATGTATTTACTCGTTTAATCCTTTAACAATTCTACAAGAAAGTTACTATATATTAATTAGTCCATTATTCAGATAAGAAAACTGACATAGATTAAGGAACTGGTCCAAAGTCACAGCTCATAGTTAACAGTCAGGTTTTGAATCCTGGCAGGCAGTATTAAAACTCCCTATCAACCAAATGTTACCATACTGATACAAGTGAAGCAACCAGAATTTGGGGAAGAAATGAAATGCCAAGAAAATAACAAACTATTATTTCACACATATATACACCTCAAAAATGTCTTTCAAAAAATTCCATTTACTTAAGTTATTGAAGTTTCAAATTGATAGAAATGATGTGAATGCATCTACTAATATAAATGTTGGTCTAAATGCATTACTTCCACTGCAACAATTTCTTTCTTTCACTGTTATTGATGAATCAACTTTGAAAAGCCCATTTTTATTTCAACAGGACTGAGAAATTTTACTCTGTGAGCTAGATTGTGTCCTTGGTAATGAAAAGGTAAAGTTGGAAAAAGCAACATAAAGATGACAATGTAAAAAAAGTCCCTAGGAATGACCTGTGTAAATATATAATAACTCTCTGCAAATACTTAGTGTAAAACACACACACACACTACACACACACATCTTAGATTGATATTTGAATGTTAAGGACAATTTTTTGTGAGCTATCACTTTTATAAAGATACCAGAGGCCCGGAGCATGAAATTCATGCACGGGTAGGGTCCCTAGGCCTGGCTGGCGATCAGGGCGGATCAGAGCCTTCCAGCTGCTGGCCGGGGCCTTCTTTCTGGCTGTCAGCCAGGGTCTCCCTTCTCCTACTGCCGGGCAGGGCCTTCCTTCATTCTACGCCACGCCCTGGTGGTCAGCACACATCATAGCGAGCGATAGAACTCCCAGTCTCCTGGTTGAACTCCTGCAGGGACACTTCGCATATTAACCTTTTGTATATATAGATATATATATATATATAGATGTCACTGAGAAATTTCAACTTGATTTGAGAAATCACTGAATAGCTGAAAAATATTTTTCCAAACTTGAATTGTATTCAAAATCATCAAGAAAGAATCACAAGATTCAGTTTAATTTAAATAACTTAAATTTAACATGTTCAAATAACTTAGAGCTTTTAACTTTAAAGAAATTTTTAAAAATCCTAGCCCCAATATCAAGGAAAGGTGACAAAAAAGGTCATTACTTTCAGGAGAGAAGGGTCAACCTTTTCCAAGGAGGCTATTTAACACCTTAAAATAACTAATTTGCTATAGTGAGCCAAGTTTTTATAATTGGTCCATCACAAAAAAGTAGATCTTAGGTTCTAATTCCATTTTTCAAATATGAAAATTCCAATAGATTGAAAACAAAAGAAGAGCCCTACATTTTTACATCTAAATTTGCACAAAGAGAAGATATCAACAGAACAGAAATTTGATTACATCTTAGTGTCACAGAATAATGATTACTACAGTAAGTCAAATAGATAAATATCAGTTTCCATAAATTCTCAACTTATGGGGGTACAGTAAACTGCATAAAACTAAAACTTCTGGGAAATTACTACATTGTAGCTTTCAAGAGGTTTGGTGAGGATCATATTTTTTCCCAGAATGCACCTGTTGCTTTTCTAAGAATATCAATAAGCCCAAGAGCTCATCTACACACATTTCCAAGTTTCAATAACAGCCAAAGCATTAAATAACTAATCCAATATAATGCACTATTCCAAAATACAGTGTTTGGCCAATATCTTCAGAGAGATACTGTAATTGTTTCACTCGATTTTCAATGAATGATCTATAACGAAAGTTGTTTTTTAGGCTTAACCTAGAGCAGCTGTGCCCTGTGGGAAATGAAGAGTCTTTGTAAAATGTGTTACAGTTTACTAATAAGGATGAAGAAGAAGCACAACTGATGAACCAGCAAATCTGCTCCGACTTACTTGGTCTTTGCTGAATGAATTTGAATATCATCAAAATACATTATCCTTAAATATAACCTGCTTTCTATGACTCACTGTATCCTCATACTCATTACAAAAGGAACTTTAAGCACTTAAATATTTTAGATACTTGTGCTGGCCCAATGGCAATACATAAAACAATATATTTTCTAAAGGACAAAAATGAAGCTTTCAGTAAGAAAAGGTAACCACGTGAGTATTTAGGATCTGGAAAAAAAAAAAAAACAGAGAACATTTACATAGCAGCATTTATATTTGATACTGACATATAATAAACAGAATTTCTCACCTAAAAATAATGCAAAATTACTTTCTCTGAATATTTACCAATCGGCCACTGGGGAACCATGGAGATGTGAATTAAAATTCTACTTATACCAGTAACAAATTGTTTTATCTTGAATGCAGCCGTTAATTTCTCTCTCCCTCTCCACCTCCCTCCTTTCCATCCTTCTTTCTTTCCTTCCTGATTCACTCACGGATTCATTTAACTTTTATAACATGTGCTGGGCATTATGGTTACCTCTAAAGATGAACAAAATAGTTGTTTCCCAAAGGAACTCTTCATCTTTTAAGTAATAGAAATATGTATGTAAAATATATACTATAAAATATTATGAGGAATGTTTTATTTAGAGTGCTCTGGGAGCAGAAAGGGGATATAATTCAGTTTTTCTGAGATGATGATACATCAACATAGTTTTGAAAAATAGGAATTAGTCAAGAAGTTCTGTGGGTAAGGGGGCAGAGCGAGGCAGGTATTTCTACCAGAAGAAATAGGAGTTCACATGCCACAGGCTCTGCAATTATTTAGTTGCAGGTCTAGGTACATAGCAAATAGAGGAATGACAGCATTTTCCAAAGTTGGGTTCCTACAGCCAGGGGTACATAAGACAATTACAAGAGTACAGGAAGAAAATATTAGAACTTTTTTACAATTATTCTTACAACCTCATTTTTCAAAATTCTATTCTATAACTATTACATAATATACATAATATTTTAGTATTTTAAGCCTTGTACATGTGTATAATTTATAAACAAATAAATATGTATTGGGTATATGCCCTCCAAAATTTTTAATTAATGGTATTATAATTCTACAAAAAAAAGAAAGAACCACATATTCTATATTATCCTAAAGGTGATGCATAGTAATAAAAGATTTTAAGCAAATAAAGAACAATTGGATTTTAACACTCTGGCTATTCCAGGAGGTAAATTAGAAAATGCGATCTGAGACTAGTAAAGCAACTGTGAAGCCACTGTAGTAACTGTAGTGAGAAGATCCTAAGCAATGATGGTGGCACAGTGGAATGCCAAGGAGGAGCAGAGGCAGCCTGGAAGAAAAAAAGATTATAGCCCTAGCCAGTTTGGCTCAGTGGACGGAGCATTGGCCTGTGGACTGAAGGGTCCTGGGTTCAATTCTGGTCAAGGGCACATGCCCGGGTTGTGGGCTCCATCCCTAGTAGGGGGCATGCATGGAGAGGGCCGATTGATGGTTCTCTCACATCATTGATGCTTCTATCTCTCCCTCTTCCTTCCTCTCTGAGATCAATAAAAATATATATTTTAAAAAAGATTATAAACTATAAATCAGATTGACTTAGATCATTCATTACATTTCTTTAAAGTTTTCTTTTATTGGTTGATTGATTTTATTGATTGTAGAGGGAGGAAGAGAGGGAGGGAGGGAGGGAGGGAGGGAGGGAGGGAGGGAGGGAGGAACATCTATTTGTTGTTTCATTTATTTATGCATGCACTGGTTGATTCCTGTGTGTGCCCCAGCTAAGATTCATTACATTTTGATCCTACCCAATTCCACAATGATAATTTATACATCCTCCCAAAAGTAGGCTTACAAATTAAGTTCTAATGTATTATTATCCTACCAGAGACTCGGTGCACAAAATTTGTGCACTGGGGGTTGGGGGGTGGGGTGAGGGGAGGGTGTCCCTCAGCCCAGCCTCACCCTCTCCTATCTGGGACCCCTCAGGGAATGTCCAACTGCTGGATTAGGCCCCATCCCCATGGGATCGGGCCGAAACAGTCAGTCGGACATCCCTCTCACAATCTGGGACTGCTGGCTCCCAACCACTCATCTGCCTGCTTGCCTGATTGCCCCTAACTGCTTCTGCCTGCCAGCCTGATCACCCCCTTATCACTCCCCTGCCAGCCTGAGCGATGCCTAATTGCTCCCCTGCCGGCCTGGTCACCCCTAACTGCCCTCCCCTGCAGGCCTGGACACTCCCCCCCCCCAGCTGCCCTCCCCTGCCGGCCCAGTTGCCCCTAACTTGCCCTCCCCTGCCAGCCTGGTTGCCCACAACTGCCCTCCCCTGCCGGCCATCTTGTGCCCATATGGGGGTGGCCATCTTGTGTGAGGGTGTGATGGTCAATTTGCATATCACCTCTTTATTATATAGTATTTGATGTCATTAAAACTCAAAGGTAAAATTATATTCTGATTTCATGACTAGTACTAATATTTGAAAAACAAGGCAATCACTGTCCCAGTTACATCAATCTAGTTTTTCTTATGTAAGCTACATTAAAATCTTGATCACAGGTGAGGGTAAAAGTTACTGGCTGAAATATAGCTAAGATGCTAGGATGAATATGTGATTATTCCATGCTGTCATAATGGTGATGGAACAAAGCTAGTATTGTTTCTGCCTTCCCTGTCTATTTTATGAGATTCCATAGGCCAGGAAGTTTTTAAAATAAATCTGCATCCAATATAGCATAGATTGCCTTTGCTAAGAAAAACAGAAACCAAGCAAAAGAGAGTGAATATTAAGATATAACTTTGCTTCCTATTAAGATATAAGTTATGCTTTATCCCCTGGAACTTCAACAACTGGATTTAACAAAATTAGATATGTACATTTTGCATAACTGACCTCCACTAAGCTTAAATTCAGGAAAAGGAAAATATTTGATAATAGAATTTGACTACTTCAAGTATTATTCTCCATTAGCATTTTAAGAACTCTTTACCTGTTTTTGAAGGAATGAATGAGTGAATGTTCCAATTTTATTTCATATCAAAGTACTTGATCCTACATAAGAAGTATCCCATTTATGGTCTTGTTGCCAGAAAAGCTCCAGCTAATTTAAATTTAAAATGTTTTCATCCATAGCAGGTAACTTTTTAACTAGGACAAAATGGACTATTACATAAGGTATCCCTAGTGGCATTTTGTAATAGTTCCTCATCTTGGTTTTTTTAAGTATTTCACATGGCCGTCAGTGGCATGGCTCCTCTCTTAAACTACTCTAGTTTTCCCACAGTTCTGTCGGCCCGATTTATATTGAAACTGGCTAAACAGCATAGTGGCAATAAGTGGATTCTCAAGGATATTTCACAAGAACTTAAGATACGTACAGCATCTTTAACATCAATGTTAACAAGTATCACATATAATGTCAAAAATCAGTTTTTTTCATCTTAAAAATATATAAATACCTTTTGGAGTAAAGTGTCTTGTAATATTTCAAAACTAAAAATTTATTGGATTCAGACTGACAGTTCAGTTTAAAGAATAAAAACAAAATGCCAGCCCAGTTTCAAAAAGCGTTTATTAATCATTCTAAATTCCATCTCTCACTTTAATGTATTCTGAGAATACTGTAGCAATCAGCAATATATTACTGTTGCAATGATAGCTTTGGAGGCAACAGAAATCCTCTGTGGAACCCTGAAATCAGACAAGTTGGGGGCAGCTGATAGAGCACTTTGGGGGCATTTTGTTTGGAAATCACAGTTAAGGTGCCCTCTAATCATAGTAAAGTCATCTCAGTTTTTCATTCCAGATTTTAGATTTACTTCTGAACTAATCCTCTATGGGGCTCAAATACAGACTATATTCACCTCCAACAGTAAATTAACTGACATGTGAGCACATAACATGTGGCTTTAAATACAGTTCTAAATTATCCGTCCTCCACAGAAATAGAATGGACTCTGATTCATAGAGCAGGTAACAAACCTAAGGCTCTCAATCACGGCTGAAGGAATTTACGTGCAGCGCAGACATCCACTCTCGGTAGAAGGTCATCGCTTCACAGCCTGGGAAATAATCCCTGCCAACCGCCTTGCAAAGTGCCTGAGGCATCGCTCCTGAGAGGCATAACTCCTCTTCTTTCAAGGCTAGAGGTCAGAGCCATGATCACAGCTCAGTCAAATTTAAAGGAAAAAGTATCTGGGGTCAAAAATATCCTAAGGAAAAATACAAGACTAAAACTAAAAAAATAGATACTGTACTCCTCTGGGCTTCAACATGGTGATGAAAAAAACCTGTTGCAGAATATTAAATTTAAATTTTTTTTTCCATCGGGTAGCTTCAAAATAACTGCACTAAAACTGAATACAGAACATGACAGGTGCCATGCTGCAATCAGTTTTGAGGACATTTTTAAATGCTACAAATACATTTATAGCCTCATCAGCCTAGACATTCTATAAAAGAAAAAAAAATCAAGTGCAAGTGACTTAAACACGAAGCATGAGCAGCAGCTCGTGATTAAATTACTGAGTCGGTTAACCTGAGTACACAGAGAGAAGGCTGCTCTTTTAAGCATCCTTCCTTCTGCCTCTGACCAGACACCCCCTTACATCATGGCTGCTGCTTCACAAAACACTACATAGAGCCAAGGAGGGGAGATCATTTGTAAATAGGGATAAACTGCTATTTGGGAACTCGTTATAAAATACATGAACTAAATTGATGTTTGTGTGGAAAACACTGTCATTTCCTATACTTCTAAAAGTGGAAAACTCTGAAAATTGTTTTTGAAAATCATAAGACAGATGAGATTACCATTAAACTCAACAAAAGTGGCTTGGGCCCCATAGAAATCATAAAGGAGCGTATTTAAAGGTTACGGGCATTTCTGGATGTACACAATGCAAAGGGTAAAGTGTTTTATTTTGGTCGTCTCTGCCAACTGCTATTAGATGCTGTCATTTTCAGCAAGGGGAAATGAATTTGCAAAAGAGTGAGCACAACAGGCCTTCAACCAGACAAGTTGGGGACAGCTGACAGAGCGCTGTCTGCGCTCTGCCTACCAGGCCCCTAGAATATCAGGATTTGTGGTCTATTTTTCTGACATATCTGTAACTTTGTAGAATCTACAACCTCCTGATCTATTAACATGCTTTTAGCTCTACCTTGGTCCTACCCTGGCAAAAAGGAAAGGAAATGCCCCCCCAAAAAACAGATGTTGTCCTGTCATTGTTCCTGGCTTTTCAAAACTCATTTCGGAGGTTATTGTTGTGTCTTGTGTCACTCTGAATGGATTAAGTCTTGGCAAGGTAGTAACCTAACCCCGAAATCTCAGTGGTGTAACCCAAAAGGTTTATTTCTTGCTCACGCAAAGTCCATTGCGACCCTGGCAGCTCCCCATGGCAGCTCCCTCCCAAGAAAGAATGCCAGTCCTAGCTCCTGGCGACCTGGTCATCTTCACATTCCATACCTAGTCTGCCATACGAGGTAACAAAGATCTAGAGGGCAATTTACTCTCTCCTGACTGCTTTGGCCCAGAAGAGCACCCCTTGTGTGCACAGTGCATTGCCTAGCTGTAAAGAAGCTCTGGAAAGAGAGGGAATAACACACTGGTAAGCACTTTAAGTCTCCACTACACCTTTTCTAACCCTGGCCTGTAAATGTGTTTTCATTTGTCTTCACTCTGTTATAGAGCATGCAATTGTTTCTCATCTATTTTACTTCACTAGACAATGAGACAAGGGAACAACTAGATCAATTATTTCCCTGACTAAATTCCATAAACACACAAATAAACATGACCACAGAAAGTTAGATGCATGCCTGCTCAATGTTATGGAGAAATTCTAACTCCCAGGTATGGCAGCAACATCAAAAATATATTTAACTTTATATGAAAACCACCATTTATTCAACATCAACAAATATTCACTTGATATTTCCCATTTACCAATCAAAATTCCAAATACTGAGAAAATAGCAGTGAGATAAACTAGAGCCTTCTCATGTAGTAGTTCACATTCTAATAGGGAAAAACAATAAATAAGCATCATAAACAAGAATTATCAAAAATAATGATGCCAAAAATAAGAAAATACTGGTAGGAGAGTTACTGTAAACTGGGTGATCAGAGAAGTCCTCTAAAAATATTTGAGTGATAGATGAATGGCAAGAAGGAGACTGCAATTAGAAAATCTAAGGGAAGAGTATTTTTTAGATATCTCCATTTTATTTATTTTTATCACTTACATACAATAAAGTGCATAAATCTAAATTTATAACACATAAATTTTTGAGTGTACAACAAGAAAAAAATACATATATCTATGGCCAGATTAAACCATTCAGGTCAAAATATGGAATTTTTGTAGTGCTCTCAAGAAACTGGGCATAAAGGGAATGTACCTCAACATAGTAAAGTCCATATATGACAAGCCTACAGTTAACATCTAAAATAAAAAAAATCCGCCGAAACCGGTTTGGCTCAGTGGATAGAGCGTCGGCCTGCGGACTGAAGGGTCCCAGGTTCAGTTCCGATCAGGGGCATGTGCCTGGGTTGCGGGCACATCCCCAGTGGGAGATGTGCGGGAGGCAGCTGATTGATGTTTCTCTCTCATTGATGTTTCTAACTCTCTATCCCTCTCCCTTCCTCTCTGTAAAAAATCAATAAAATACATTTTTAAAAAAAATCCAAGTTCATAGATACAGAGAACATATTGGTGGTTGCCAGAGGTAAGGAGTGGGCAAAATCAGTGAAGGGAATAAAAAGGTACAAATTTCCAGCTATATAGTAAGTCATGGGGATGTAATGTACAGCATGATGATAGTTAATAATATTGTATCGCATAATAGAAAATTACTAAGAGAATAGATCTTAAAAGTTGTCGTTACAAAAAAAATAAAATCTATAACTAGGTAAGGTAACAGATGTTAACTAAACTTACTGCAGTGATCCTTTCACAATATATACAACTATCAAACCATTGTGTATGCACCTGGAACTAATAAAATGTTGTTTGTCAATTATACCTAAATTTAAAAAAGAAAACTGACAAAGCTAATTTATGGAGATAGAAATCAGAAGAGCAGTTATCTAGGGAGGGGGATACTCTTGAGAGGGGCCCGGGAAATCTGCCAGAAGAGTATTTTAAAAGGAGGGAAAAGAGAAAACTTGGTGTATTCAAAAATGTAGAACTTTTGTATGATGTATGTAAATTGTAAATGCCCCTATCTCTAGTTACATGTGAAATTATCTTCTATCAAGGACCATATGTGGAGCTCAAGATCCCCTCACTTTTATTGAATTCACCTCTACATTGTGTGGAGTTGAAGCATAGTTCCCAGCATACCTCACCCTGATCAATCACCAACTGTTAAGTGCCTTATATGTGAAAAAAAAGCAGCTATTACTGTAGAAGGTTTTAAAAATATCTGACACTCTTAATTTTAAATTTTATAATTTATTAGAGAAAAAGGCAAATATATATAAAGCGTTAATATAAAAATTTAAAAGCAATGTGTGGCAAGAATAAGACATACCTCTAAACAGTATAAGGTTAATTACCAAGAAAAATTATCTACATAAACTTTTATTTCTATATTGCCATAAAATCAAGTTTCTTTCTAGTTAAGGGAAAGTGATAATGGATTTTCACTAAATTTGCAGGATAAAATGGTATATTTATTTACATAATGGAACATTACTCGAGTAAAAAAAAAAAAGAAGAAGAAGGAAATTATGCCTTTGCAACAGCATGGATGGATCTGAAGTGAAATAAGACAGTCAGAGAAAGACAAATACCATATGACTTCACTTACATGTAAAATCTAATGGACAAAATATACAAACAACATAGAAACAGACTCATGGATACAGAAAACAGACTGACAGCTGTCAGGGGGGAGGGAAGCTGGGGGGCTAGAAGAAAAAGGTGAAAGGATTAACAAACACAAAACAAAACAAGAAAACCTCATAGACACAGACAACGGCATGGTGATTACCAGAGGGGAAAGGGAGTGGGGGGGAGGTAGAAGAGGGTAAAGGGTGGATAAATGGTGATGGAAAGAGATTGCCTTGGGTGGTGAACACACAATACAATATACAGATGATATATTATAGAAGTGCACATTTGAAACCTATATAATTTTATTAACCAATGTCACGCCAATAAATTCCATAAATTTTTTTAAAAAAAATTTTTTGATCCTCACCCAAGAATATTTTTTCCATTGATTTTTAGAAAGACTAGAAGGGAGGGAGGGAGGGAGGGAGGGAAAGAAAGGAGGGAAGAGACAGAGAGAGAGAGAGAGAGAGAGAGAGAGAGAGAGAGAGAGGTCAATGTGAGAGAGACACATCCATTGGTTGACTCCCGCACATGCCCCACCAGGGCTGGGGATCAAGCCTGCAACCAAGGTACATGCCCTTGACCTGAATTGAATCCAAGACCCTTCAGTCTGAGGGTCAATATTCTAACCACTGAGCAAAACTGGCTAGGGCCAGAATATTTTTAAAAATACGTTTTTAGTGATTTTAGAGAGAGAAGAAGAGAGAGGGAAAGAGAGATAAAAACTTCGATGCTAGAGAAACATTTATCGCTGTCTTCTGTACCCCCCTCCCTCCTACTGGGGGATTGAGCCCACAACCTGGGCATGTGCCCTGAACAGAAATCAAACCCATGACCTCTTGGTGCATGGACAATGTTCAATGAGCCACAATGGCCAGGCAGCATCTGTCCAGAATATTTACAAGATGAATGTAAAATACGTTTTCATGCCAGAAAGGAAGTAAGCTATCAAACACTATAGTGGCGTGGTCATAAGAATTTAGCTCACTTGAGGGGTTCTCACTAGCCAAAGAAGAAACAATTTGAACATCAAAATAATAAATATTATTAAAATCCTTTTTAAATAATATCTTCAATGACATAAAAGATACTTAAAATTTTAACATCCATGAGTTCATAAACATACTTAAAAACTTGAAGGACAATAAGGAACTAGCTCATTATTCTGAAAACTAGGAAATAAAGGAGAAAACTACACATTTATCCTAATCTTCCTGTATAACTGTACAGATATTTAATGAGGCAAAGTTATTATAAAAGAATTTGTGAGTAAATGTAGAATGAATAATCAAATTAGAATATCACCATTTTGAAACTCTAAATGAAATAATGGACCTATGTGATAATCATCAATGACTGCTAAAACCATTAGCTGAAAAATCCATGAAAAAAATTTATCACAAACTTTATCAGGTTGATAACATCTGAACTCAATAACCAATTATAACATGACAAAAAGAGAGACAACCAGACAGTATTTGCCTCTTAATGTAATACAACAGGAAGGAAATAATAACACCTATGAAATAGTTTTTGGGGGAAAAAAAGGCTTAATCTGGATAGTCCTGTAAATTTAATTACCAATTGACAAGAAATACAGCAGAAAGGACATCATAGGAATACAATTTGCAAAATTCAGAATGTGGGAAATTCCATAAAGCAAAAGATGATCAAATCATCAAGTGTAATGTGGAGATTTTGTTTAGATTCTGATTCGAGTAAAACATGTAAAATAAAATTTGTGAGATGATAAAATTTGATACTGAATATCTCATATTACAGAATTATTGTAAAATTTAAGTTGCATTAATGATATTGTAGTAACGTTTTTAAATACCTTTTATATTATATATATATTCATAATTCCAAAAGTTTTATTCTTAAATATTTATTAGTAAAATAACATGGTATCTAGAATTTACTTCAAAAGAATCTAAAGGACTGAAAGATTATATATTAATAATTATTTATGCTATATTATAATATATTAATAATATATTAACTTTTTTACTAATTTGTTTACTTAACATACGTTGGAATAGCAAGATTGGATATTCCTAGTGAATTAACTAAAACTTAGTATTTCTAACCTCTTGCCTAATCACAGAAATCATTAAGGACTGACGGCAACTATTGACGGACAGAAGCATAAATAAAGCTAAAAAGAGCAGTTGTGAAAGTACAATGTTGACGGGAACAGAAAACTTCACTGTGATAAGCTTCCAATTGATATATTGGGTAGTTAGACAAGAGCAGAGTAGAAAGGATGGGCCAGGTACAGAAGGTCACCAGGGCCAAAGCTCCGGGTGCCTAGCAACAGACAAAACTGGAAACACGGTATTATAGGGTGACCTGTCCTCACCTTGACTACCGCTGGCCATGTGGTTTAGAACTCCTGACTCCTTAACTGTTGCTGATTGCCCAAGAGACAGTTTAGTAAAGAAAAAATCCGGAAGTTAGAAGACTGCCAACACCTACCTTTGTCATCTCGGACTCACATAACCTCTGTAGGTTTTGGAGCATAATAAACAACAGCGGCAATAATAATTGTGTTGAGGGTACTAGCTATAGACTTAGCACTGCATGCATTATCCAATTTAAACCTCACAGCAACCCACGAAGGTGTGTTGTGGGCACTTGGTGGGCATCAACACATGGCACCATTTTTCACATGAGGAGGCTGAGGTTCGGAGGCCAACAGCTTACTTAGGTCATGTACTGGAAAGTCTTGGTCCAGGTCATATTCCAGTTTTCTTTAACATGAAAGAATGCTTTGAACACTCCATTGCATTGGACTCTATGGACTGTTGCAAACTACTGGAAAACTTAAGTCCATTCCACAGAGCTCGAGTTTCCCAAGCCAGCACCACACTCCACACATCTCACCTGGAAGACTCACCAACCCTTCACTCACCTCCAGGGAGCCTGTTGTCCTAGCCTGGAATCCTGTGCCATAGGACTGTCTTCCCCAAACCCCACCCCTTCTAGGGTGGCGCACAGCCTTGGACCTTCAAACTACATCTCCCATAAAGCCGTGCGAGGTCACCGGCCCTTGACCAAAAGTCGGGAAGTCCCCAAGTCGCCGGCTCCGGGAAGAGTAAGTGTGTGTTTCCCATCTCCTGATCTGCTGTTCTGGTCTTCGCTTGGTTAGTAGCGGCAGCGGCGAGCCAGGCGGTCGGCCGGGTCTGGGGCCGGGGACAGTCTCCATGCCTTCTGCCCCTTCCCCCTCCCTCACCCACCCTCCGAATCGCCCGGCCTGCGGGTCGCGGGGCGCCGCCTCGCCCTGGGCGCGGGCGAAGGAGCGGTGACCCCGCCGAGCGCACCCCGCGGGGCCCCGGGGGGCCTTCCCAGCCGGGTCTCTGAAGCGGTGAAAGGAGACGCTGCCTCGATTTGGTTTCACATTAAAAGGACGCTCACAGTAGTGGCGAGAAAATCAACTGTTTCGGGCATTCGACCCTCTGAAGAGACAGGCGTGGGTGGCGCCTGCTGGTTAAAGGGCCACCCTGGGTGCCAGGAAGGGGGTCGGTTGGGTAGCGGTGGGTGACTGGGGACAGAGCCCCACTGGAGGGCCGCCCTGCCTCCCCTGAGCCAGGGACCGAGTTAGCAACGTCAGAAACAGTGGGTGTTGGTTTGGATCAACTCTAAGACGGGGAAACCTGCGATTCTGTTAGATGGCCTCTCAGAACAGCCCGTGCCCCTCGGGAGCGGGGCAGCACTTAGGTAACTGAGTCACCCGCCCTGCCTTCCAGGGCGCACCCCATGGAGGACCTGTCAGTGAGACGGAAAAGTAAACGGGGTGAATAACGGTGCTCTTTCTCGGTGGCTTTCATGCCAAGAAGCTAAGGGGGAAGGTGTGCGTTTTCAAAGCCTTTCTGCTGAAAACATGTGCTGCCATGAGCCTGGCGCCGGGCTGCTGAGCGGTGCTGTGCTCTGGAGGACAGTTTTGCAGCCCCTGGAGCGGCCTGTGCGGAGGGGGAGGCAGTGAGATACTGCTCCCAGCAAACCTAACTAAAGGACCATATGCTGAGATTTTACAGCACGGAAAGTTAAGAGAAAGGCAGTGTAGAAGGGAGACGACACATCAGTCTGTGCATAGCAGTGCTTCGAAACAAAGTCCTTAAAAGGTGTCTATTAGAATATTTTTAAAGCATTTAGAAAGCTCAATATGAAGACAGTGGTCAGGTAAATTTTAAACGAAATCTAAAGAAAATTGTTTTCTAATACCGAAGTCACTCTCAATTAAGTTATAAACAGATTTTCATTATTAGGTTTTATTCGAATGTTTACATTCCTGTGACTATATTTCACCTATTTATAGTTTTTACCTACTTACAGTGGGGCCTTGACTTACGAGTTTAATTCCTTCCGTGATGGAGCTCGTAACTCAAATTACTCGTATGTCAAATCAACAGTGAACGAGTGAGACACGTGATGCTGGGCTGATGTTTTGGCGTTCACTGTGACGTTCGCTGCGCCAACTAGCGGTGGGGTATCTGAAGCTGGCTTGTAACCCGAATTTTAGCTCGCAACTCAAAGCAAAAAATCCGCGGAGAGACAGCTCATATCTCAAAAAACTCGTTAGCCGGGACACTCGTAAGTCAAGGCCCCACTGTACTTATAAGTAGTACAAAGATACAAACAAGAAAGTTAAACAAAAATAAAGTTACTCTCTTGTCCATTTTCCCCCTACTCATACTATAAAATTAGCCTGCCAAATTTGTAGTGTCAGAATTCTAAAGACAACTGTTTTCAAAAAATACGGATTCTAACCTTTCCTTCTTTTAGCACAGTGATTCCAACCTGTGGGTCGCGACCCCTTTGGAGGTCGAACGACCATTTCACAGGGGTCGCCGAAGACCATCGGAAAACACATATATAATTACATATTGTTTTGTGATTAATCACTACGCTTTAATTATGTTCAATTTGTAACAATGAAATTGGGGGTCGCCACAACATGAGGAACTGTATTAAAGCAGCATTAGGAAGGTTGAGAACCACTGTTTTAGCATGAATATCTATTGCTTAGAATAGTAGAAACCCAAATATTAACTGCATTTCATAGAAAAAAAATACACATTAAAAAAAGGTACTTTGAGGAATTCATATCCAACTGAAACATGAACCATTTCCACCAAAAAAATAGCTCAGTTTGTGCCCTACCACATTTAACCCATGTTTAGGCAACATTTATTAAGATATGAAACAATTGTTTTTTTATATTTTTTTTCTTACTGAAACAGCAGTGTGACAAAGCAGACAAAGTTAAGGGTTTAAAAAGTTTCTGTGATTCAAGGGTAGACAAAGTGACCATTAGAATACTGTCCAATAAAAAAAAAATATGGTCATCTGATTTATGACAAAGATAATACTGTAGTACAAAAGGATAAGATAGTAATTTCAAGAATGAGGCCAAGTCTTATGGGTTATTCTATGAGATAAAAATGTATGTTGACCCTTACCTCACACCTTAAACAAAAATCAATTCCAGATAGATTGCAGAATTGTGCAAGGAAAAGCAATACATGGTTTTCATGAGAAACTTAGCTTTTTAATAATTTGTTAAAGGTTCTTAATTTCTCTGAGGATAGGAACCTGTTTCTGGTACCTGCAAATCTAAGGGAAATAGTACTTGTCGTCTGCTAAAAACTTCTGTCTTTACTTCTATCTGCTTTAAGCCCTTCTCCCATTGAAGTATGTCTGGTGTACTTCAAATATCTGCTTCTCTTTGTAAAGCTGTTACCTGGTCCCTCTCCCAAGAATATGGCCCCCTCATCTGCGTTACCAAAGATCTGTGTAATGTATATATCCCTCATGTTGAATCATATTTAAAATTCCCAACTGATGACAATTTTGAAATGTATGCTGTGATGACAGTTGACTGCTAATTACCTTTTGCTAATTATGTTTTAGAGACCATAATTATTCTAATTATATCAGCACTCAGATAATGTTCAATTGTTGATATGAAGAGCAATTGCAAATGAGGTTTTTTTCTATTTTCCTTTTTTTAAGGAAGAAATGTCTTCTATAAAAAGAAATCCAAAGCAAGAAATAGTTTCTCAATTTCACTATTCAGCTGCAGAAGGAGATATTGCCAGATTAACAGTAATACTCAGTCGTTCTCCATCTCTACTCAATGAAACTTCTGAAAATGGCTGGACTGCTTTAATGTATGCTGCAAGGAATGGGCACCCAGATGTTGTCCAATTTCTACTTGAGAAAGGGTAAACATTTGAGGCTATATCACCTGAAGGATTATATGGTTTAATTTCTGGGTTACATCTTTTCAAAATTTTCTTGTAGCCATTATTTATATCATCGGACATGTAAATAACTCATTGATCAGTTTTGTGATATAAAAATGTAGCATAATTTCTAACTAAAAACTTGTAACTTTCTTTACTGAGGAATTAACTTTTCATTCTTAATAGCAAAGCAAACTTAGGAGTTAATCTAATATTTTTTCCAAACAGAAAATGTGAATTTACCCACTATGACTACCATGAATCCCTTGTAAAAGTTTAATATCTTATAGAACATACTGCTTTTTAATTTTATAATTCTCCAGAAAATTGAAATATCCACTATCTATAACTTTTCATCATTTATGATTATTTCTTTTAACCTTCCCACTTGTAAATTATGTAGTAAATGAAAAAAAATCTATGTAAGCATTAAATAAAGGAACTATAATGTGCATCTGAAAATATTAAGTAAATACTGGAGAAAACATTTTTTTCCTATTATATTTTTCCTTTTATCTATAGGTGTGACAGATCCATTGTCAACAAATCAAGGCAGACTGCACTGGATATTGCTAACTTTTGGGGTTACAAGCATATAGCTAACTTACTAGCTAATAATAAAGGTGGGAAGAAGCCTTGGTTCCTAACCAATGAAGTAGAAGAATGTGAAAATTATTTTGGCAAAACACTGTTGGACCGGAAAAGTGAAAAAAGAAGTAATTCTGACTGGCTACTAGCTAAAGAAAGCCATCCAGCCACAGTTTATATACTTTTCTCAGATTTAAATCCCTTGGTTACTCTGGGTGGCAATAAAGAAAGTTCCCAACAGCCAGAAGTCAGGCTTTGTCAGCTGAACTACACAGATATAAAGGATTATTTGGCTCAGCCTGAAAAGATCACCTTGATTTTCCTTGGAGTAGAACTTGAAATGAAAAAAGAGTTACTTAATTATACTGGGGAAGTCCCAAGAGAAGAAGATGGGTTGGTTGCCTGGTTTGCTCTAGGCATAGATACTGTTGCTGCTGAAGAATTTAAGCAAAGACATGAAAATTGTTATTTTCTTCATCCTCCAATGCCAGCTCTTCTGCAATTGAAAGAAAATGAAGCTGGTAAGAAGTGAACACTCTATACTTGTATTGATGATAATCTGGTCTTTGGAACTCTATTGGAGTTGTATGTATCTACAGTTTCTAGGGGGCATGCTTTTTTCAGTAAGCAATGAAATTAAGCTATATCTTCATTAGAAACCTTGTAAAGCTCTCACCCTAGGGGACTATTCTCCTGGGCAGTTACAGCAGTCTTAATCAGCCAAGACAGATTTCCCCAGAATTAACCCTAAAGCATGATGGTTTCATTTGATTCTTCAGTGAACAGTGAGCACCTGGTGTACAATGAGCATGATGGCAAAGACTTAGACTATTTCGTTTTTTCTGTTGCTGGGTATGCCAGTTCATGTGGGGCCTTTCAAGTCATGATAAGAACCTAGGGATGTTAGTCTAAATTCCATCTAAATATTATAACCTGACCTGTGTTTAAGGGAGAAAAAAAAAAAAAACCCTCACTCTGGCTGCTTTGTAGATCATGAATTGCAGGCCATTAAGTATGGAAGTCAGTAGTCTTATTGTGAGGTGATTAGCAATTACTGCATGCCAGGTAAGATATTTTATTGGCTTGGATTAGTAGAGTGGCAGGAGAGAGTTTGAGATATGATGGAGGTAGGACTGATAGGCCTTTATCAGTATGTTGAGACTATTATAAGTGAGAGGGAGATGATAGTAACTTGGACTATGACCTAAATTAAAGTAATAATATTAGAGATGGTGAAAAGGAGGTACATTCAAGATATATTTTTGAAAGAAAAATAACAGTACTTATTGGAATGAGGATAGAGTATATAATAATGAAGGAAAAGATAAGGAATAACTGCTAGGCTTGAGACTAATAATTTGGTAAGTAGTGATACTATTTTTTAAATAAAATAATATAGGGTGATGAGTAGAACAAGGGAAACAGGAAAGATTTAAAGTAAGTAAATCTAGATATTAGTTTTAAGCATGCTAAATTTTAGAGGATATTAGAATCTGGAAAGAGGAGAGGAGAGGCCTGAACTGGTGATACCCATATGGGAGTCATCAACACAAAGATGGTTTTTGAATCCCAGGAAACTACTGAGATTACTTCGAGTTGAGAGCAAGAAAGAAAGAGAATCTCAGAATCATACCTCAATCCCTCTCAATTTAAAGGTCAGGTAAAAAGAGAGGAGCCATCAAAAGTGAAAACCATGAGAGCAGAGTATTTTTTGGAGGTACTGGTCAAATGGATTGAATGCCGTTGAGAATATGAGTAAGACAAAGACAACGTTTTTGTGGTTTTTTAAAAGATCTTTGGAGAGTATGAAGGTTTTGGTGAATTTGACAAGAGGAGTATCAGTGGAGTGGAAGGAAAGAAGCTAGATTATGATAGAATGAGAAGTTAATGGGAGGTGATAAAGGGGTCACTTGTCAGTGTTCCCCTACCCTTAGGTCAGTGGCCAGCAAACTGGCCCCTTGAGTGTGGCTCTTCACAAAATACCACGTGCGGGCATGCATGTACAGTGCGACTGAAACTTCGTGGCCCATGCCATGGGGCCAAAGAGCCGCATGTGGCTCGTGAGCCGCGGTTTGCCGACCACTGCCTTAGGTAATGGGGAAGGCCCTTCCAAGGATATGAATGTTGTAAACAGCATTATTTTTTTTAATATTATGTGCAGTTTCCAGTTGTAAACAGGATAGGTTCCACAATGACATGGGCCAGTAGGGGCTTAGTCAGTCACCAAGGTAGAGATGAGTACCAGCAGTTTGTAATATTGCCTTTTTTGTTCAAGTCCAAGTTAGGAACAGCCTTTATAATGTATTTTTAGAAAAGTCTCCATTATAAAGTTACTATTTGTAGAGTCACTATACACCTTGTATATCCAAAATTTCAAAATCATCTGTAGTAAAAGTCTGAGCTAATACAGTGTGTAAGATGGATGTTAGTACATCTATCTTATATGAGTTATATTTTCTTAGTTCAAATTAAAGTTAAATCTAATTTTCATTTGTCATATGTAGAATTAAATCTTTTACTTTAAAAAAAATGTACACATCATCAAAATAGGAGTACTAAACTCTTGATCACACCGCTATTCAGAAGTATATTCTTTATTATGACTTAAGAACATTTATACCATATGTCTTTATTATGACTCAAGAATATTTTACTTATGATTAATTTGTTTATAATTTTTCACAGAATTAAAACTTTTTGTTTTCTCAAAAAGGAGTTGTAGCTCAAGCAAGATCCGTCCTTGCCTGGCACAGTAGATATAAGTTCTGCCCAACCTGTGGAAGTGCAACGAAAATTGAAGAAGGTGGATATAAAAGAGTATGCTTAAAAGAAGGCTGCCCTAGCCTCCATGGCGTTCACAATACATCATATCCAAGAGTTGGTAAGCCTTTTCTTTTACAGTGAAATCTCAGCCATCTGGAATCTTGAGGAATAAGACATTCTAGAAAGACAAGATTTTCAGTTGCTGAGTGTGGGGAGCCGGCGCGGCCAAGGCATACTCAGCCCCGGGCGCCTTATGTGCCATGCCAGCTCAGCCAAGGGTGATCCTGCGTGTGGGGGTGAAAGGATTGAGAAAAGACCGACATGAGAATGAAAGCTGGGTCTCGGTGGGACACTGCTCCCTGATGAGAAGACAGCGCCAGCGCCCACAAGCCGTGTCTTTATTTTATAGCAGATGCCACGAGGCAAAGTAGGGGCGTGATCACGTTGTTTACAGCATTCTCATGAGTTTCAACCTCACTTAACTACATGCACCCGAACTCTATCACAAGGCACGCGGGGCCACGTGTTCGGACCATAGGCTCAAGCTTACAACCACAGCCATTGGCTATGATTGTGCTGGGGGGGCCCTGCCCTCCAGGTGGGATTTGCACGTGGCAATGAGAGGACCCTGTCCTTTCATTAGTCCGAGGCTTGAACCTGGCCAAAACACCGTAACCGTGCCCCACAGTTGAGGGGTTGACCTTTTTGTTAAAAGCATGTTTAATTTAACCATTATGTCTATAAGTATTAAGTTATTGCATACTTTCATGAATTTTAAGTAAAGGACATTGTACATAATTAGCCATTTCTTAACTCTGGGTTAATTAATCAGTATGAATTTGATGTGTGGAGAAACACGATTTCAAAAGCCCACCAATCTGGGTCCACTTAGTTCAGAGACACCAAAAAAGAAGCCCCAACAATTTAGTACCTGTTTGAGGCATCACCCACGCAGTACAGTCTGGAGCTAGTTTCTCATAACTGCTGGTATCTGCCTATACTTTCTCTGCTCCTAATTGCTTTGAGACTGCTGTTGATTTGGAAATCTGATAACCCAGCCCTATCAAACTGTGAAAAAGAACAGACAGACTAAGTAAGCAACACCTGAAGAGGTCTCCTAGGAGTGAGTAAAGTGCTTGGCTTGGTGACATCTATTTTTACTGCTCGGGACCCTTTTACATCTGATTCCTGGATCTCAGTCATGATATAGAGAGGATAATTCACTAGATTAGTGATGTCCGGAGACATGACTGTATCTAATTTATATGTATATGTATTTTTTAATAGCTTAAATGTAATCACAGAACTACCTTAGCTTTTAAAAACATTTTATTATGGACTAGAGGCCCAGTGCACAAAAATTTGTGCACTCGGGGAGAAAGGGGGGATCTCTCAGCCTGGCCTGTGCCCTCTCACAGTCTGGGACCCCTCGGGAGATAACGCCCTGCTGGCTTAGGCCTGCTCCCGGGTAGCAGAGGGCAGGCCTAATCCCTAGGTGCAGCCCCTGGTCAGGCTCAGAGCAGGGCTGATTGGGGAGTTGGAGCGCCGCCCCCTGTCATGCACAGAGCAGGGTGGATTGGGAGGTTGTGATGCCACCCTCAGTCACGCTCAGGGTAGGGCCGATTGGGGGGTTGGGGCACCGCCCCCTGTCACACTCAATCAGCGCCGATGGGGAGGTTATGGCTCTACCCTGTCACACACAGAGCAGGGCCAATCAGGGGGTTGGGGAGCTCCCCCATATCAGGCACAGAGCAGGGCTGATCAGGAGTTTGGGGCGCCTTCCTGTGTCACAAACAGAGCAGGGCGGATAGGGAGGTTGTGGCCCCGCCCCCTGTCACACACAGAGCCGCAGGGCAATCAGGGGGTTTGGGCGCTGCCCTCTGTCATGCTGATCCCGGTGCTGGGAGGCCTCGTGGCTCCGCTGATCCCAGTGCTTGGAGGCATATTACCCTTTTACTATATAGGATAGAGGCCTGGTGAATGGGTGGGACTGGTTGGTTTGCCCTGAAGGGTGTCCTGGATCAGGGTGGGTGTCCCCACTGGGGTGCCTGGCCAGTCTGGATGAGGGGATGATGGCTGTTTGCAGCTGGTTACACGCCCTTCAGGGTGGGGGTCCCCACTGGGGTGCGTGGCCAGCCTGGGTGAGGGGCTGAGGGCTGTTTTCAGGCTGGCGGGTGACTAAAGCTCCCAACTGCTCCTTTTTTTCTTTTCTTTTTTATTCTGGTCCAGCTTTAGCTCTGGCTCCAGCTCTGAGGCCTCAGCTGCTGAAAGCAGCTATCTGGTTTGTTTGGGTTCTATAATCGAAACAATGTATCAACTCCAGCTCTGAGATCCCAGCTGCTAAAAGCAGGTTTCTGGGGTTTGTTTAGCTTCTATATTTGTTACAATGTTTCAAACTGCAGGCTCAGAGGCCGGCAAGGCAGGCAGGGAAAGTTGGTTTCCTCCATCACTGAAGCAAGCAAGCCTCATGTTAGCTTCAAGCTGCCTGGCTGCCAGCCACCATCTTGGCTGGCAGTTAATTTGCATATCACCCTGATTAGCCAATGGGAAGGGTAGCGGTCGTACACTAATTACCATGTTTCTCTTTTATTAGATAGGATTAGGATGGAAGGGAAAGGAAAATCCACTACATTTACTATGGTAAAATTTGAATTTTATTCATGCCATGCATTATCTACTCACACTTTTTTCTTATAAAAAAATAAGAGCCCTACCTGGTTTGACTCAGTGGATAGAGTGTCAGCCTGTGGACTGAAGGGTTCTGAGTTTGATTCCCATCAAGGGCACATGCCTGGATTGCGGGCTCAATCCCTAGTAGGGGGCATGCAGGAGGCAGTCAATCAATGATTCTCTCGTATCATTGATGTCTCCCTCTCCCTTCCTCTCTGAAATCAATAAAAATATATTTTAAAAAATATGCCTAGCATACCATAAGTACACAATGTTATTAAAATGAGGACAAAATTGATCTTTTACCTTACTGACAGTATTCTTTATAACTTTCCTAAAATACTGTCATTAGGTAGAAAGAAACAATCTCTTGTAACTAGACAAGTCTTGTTCTTACAGTAGATATACCTTTTAATTATCCTACTAGATAGTGACTGTATATACAGAATGAGTGGAAATTATTTTTTCCTGTTATTCATACATCCAATTTTTTTTTAATAGATCCAGTAGTAATCATGCAAGTTATTCATCCAGATGGGACCAAATGTCTTTTAGGCAGGCAGAAAAGATTTCCTCCAGGCATGTTTACTTGCCTTGCTGGATTTATTGAACCTGGTAAGCTTTTTAAAAATAATTTTTGTAATGATTTTTATTTAACATATAATCTCCAAATAAATATTTTAGGCAGCATTTGAGAAATAATCTTTGATAAATTATTGAATAAAATCATATGTTTACATATTTTCTTTGTATTTTAAATGATACAACTTTTGTTTTTACTAATGGAATAATTTTGTGTTTTAAAAATTTAATACTTGCTCTTTCATATATCTTTCATATATTTCTGTTACCCAAGATATCAGCATGATTTATACCTCACTTCCTTCTGTGCTAGACCCAGCTGTCATCTTTTCAAATATATCTTCCCTGATAGCTCCAAATGCATTCCTTAGCCCCATAGCCTACATTCACAATTCCTGTTATCCTGCCAGTTTTTTTGCTATAGCACTCATCACCACCTAACATGGTATGTGTGTATGTATGTATGTATGTATGTATTTTTGTATGTATCTATTTGTCTACCTCTATTTATCTGCTTTTACCAGAAAGTAAGCTCCATAAGGGCAGGGACTTTGTTTTATTCATTGGTGTGTCCCAAACCCTTAAAGCAGTGCCTCTTACATAGTAGGAGTTCAATAAATATTTGCAGAATAAATGAATGAATATATCTATTAATACATATTTAACCTCAAACTTCCAATATTAATCTGCATTACTAGATAATAATAGTAACAAGTATATATTAGAGCCACACTCTGTTCCCAAGGCTTTCCATGTATTAAATCATATGATCCTCAGCAGTTTTATAGATGGGGCACAAAGGCAGAGGGGCTGAATAACTTGCCCCAAATCAAGCAGGTAGTAAGTGATAGGGCAGGGACTTAAACCTGGGCAGTTGTCTCTGAGTACATGATCTTAATCACTCTGCTGCTTCTCATAGCTCTGGATTACTTTTTTTCACTGCTGTGTAGTATTCCATTTATGAATATCCTGCAATTTATTTATTCTGCTGTTGGACATTTATTTCAAAGCTCTTGCTATTACAAGCAACACTGCCATTAATATTTTTATACCACTCCTTGTACACATTTGCAAGAGTTATCTAGCGTATATACCTGAGAGTATCATTGTTAGATCGTAGGATATCAGCATCTTAACCTTTGTAGTTATTGCCAAGTTGCTCTCTACAGTGTCCCAGCTAATTTACATTCCTCTTAGCGGTACAAGAAATGTTCAGTTATTCCAAATCTACACCAAATTAGAGTTTTCAAATTTTTAATTTGTCATTCTGGTGGATATGAAATAGTGTGTCACTGTATTTTTCATTTTTATTTCCCTGCTGATGGAGTATCCTTTCCAAATGTATAATAGGCACCCAGTTTTCTTTACTCCTGAGTTGTACATGTTTATGTTGTTTGCCTATTTTTGTTTTTGGTTGTTTATCCTTTTTTCTTATTGATTTTAGGAGTATTAAAATATGTATTGTTTGCTAATCTTTATTTAGTTATGGTCTTGCAAATATCTTATGCTAGTCAATGACTCATCTTTTCACTGTTTTCTGTGAATATAAGTTAATTTCAATATAGGAAAGGTATTCATCTATTTAAAAAGAAAGCTATATTTAAATAGCACAATATTTCTAAACTTCCAGATAAACTTAACTCAGAAACCATTCCCTCTATCCTAATTCTCAATCCCAAAATTTCAAAATCTAAAATACATTTATAGGCATCATTTTATTTTATCAAAGCTGACTCAGCCGTCATCTGGAGCAGTGATTTCCAGCCTTTTTCATCTCATGGCACACAGAAACTAATTACCAAAACTCTGCAGCCCACATAAAATACATTTTTTGCCAATCTGACAAATAAAATATGTATTCTCTTGATTGATTTACAAAAGTATAATAGTAACTACCTATCTTTTTTTGCTCCTAAGTGACTTTTTGAAAAATCAGGTGCCTTTACTTGTATATAGTATATAAGGATTTCTGGTACAAAGAATTAACCAATAAGGCTGAACCTTATTATGCAATATGACCAATAATATGCACCTCTGTTATATGACTTATATATTTATTGTTCAAGACAGGGCATTCACATCGGTCAGCTATTATTGTGTTGGCTGTTGTCATGTTTCACTTGACAGCCTAAGGGAAAAGAGGTCAGTGCCCCTAACTAAATAGTCATGTATTGCATGTTTTAAAAATTCTTGTAGCACACCCATTGAAAATCGCTGATCTAGAGGAAAATACTAATGTTAAAAGAAAAATGCTGAATTTCACTTACTGTGGTTTTTAAACTTTTAGTGTTATGTGCTTTCTAACTATTTTGAAAACAGTTATCTGTAATCATTGACAACATAAGAAAAAAGAGTTGGAAGATTTTAGTGAGGAAAAGACTAGCCATTAAAAAATAGTTATAATTTATAACTATTTAGTGATAATATATTAATGAAATAATATATAAAATGTTTACAGTGTTTAGCCAAATGTAGGTGCTAGATAGTTGTATATGTTATTATTTTTTTAATGTAACTAAAAATTTGGACCTTTAAGAAATGAAAAGTTTGTTGGTATTTTGATTTTGTATGTGGTCATAAACTTTAAGAAATAATGTTTTCTTGAACTCCAATCTAGTTTTAGGCTTCTGCTTTCTGATTCTTTGAACTAGGTTTCTGTCCAAAGTGATTTCCAAATGTTTGAACCATTCCTAGCACAGTATGTCCATCAGCTACTTGTTCTTTTGCCCCATTTGATTAGGGGAGACAATAGAAGATGCTGTTCGGAGAGAAGTAGAAGAGGAAAGTGGTGTCAAAGTTGGCCATGTTCAGTATGTCTCTTGTCAACCATGGCCAATGCCCTCTTCCTTAATGATTGGTTGCTTAGCTGTGGCAGTGTCTACAGAAATTAAAGTTGACAAGAATGAAATAGAGGATGCCCGCTGGTTCACTAGAGAACAGGTAAAGTTCAATTTAATTTCCTTCTTCTATTGATTGTTCTCTGACTGTATCGGTTTAAGCATGCAGCAAAGATACTTGTTTTCAGCAAGTTGAATGAATGGCTATGGCCTCTCATCATGCATGGATTACAGTGTAATCAATGTGTCCTATGTTAAGTCATTCTCTGAGATTCTTCTAGTAATGCTGATTCTGTGCCATTTTCTAATCAAATGCCATTCCTCTGGATTAATACCTTTTAATGGACTTAAAATAGGTAACCATTATTTCAGAGATGAAAAACAGGAATATTGTTTTTAGACATTTTGTATTTTAATTTATAGCTTTAAAACAGTTTTCTCTCAAAAAATCTATAATAATCTATAATAATAAAAGCATAATATGCTAATTAGACTGGACATGCTTCCTTCCTGACAAGGCTGCAGGGGGCGGGGGCCGAGGCAGAGACGGCAGAGGCCCTGGCCACAGCGGCGGGCGGGGCCTCTGCCCATGTAGGAACATCGTGCATCAGGCCTCTAGTGTATAGAAAGCTTAAAATCTGTGAAAAATTCTTGTTCAGTTTAAAATATACTTAAGGATAAGAACGAAAAATCTCACGAGAACTTTCTGAAACACCATTAAGTATTATAATGAGAGATAAATTACTTGGCTGTGTTTTGTATAACCCAGAGTATTTGTATAGAAAACAAATGGATATACTTCAGTATTGAACACCTGAAATCCTTCTGACTACGTCGAAATAAAATTAATTTGCTCAACCTCCAAAAGTAGAAATTAGAATTTTTTTCAGAATTTTGTAAAATGGAACCTATTCCAAAAGTTGACTTTACTTTCAAAATAAGTGTGGAGCATATACTTAGCTTTTTCATGACCTTATTTTCTCGAATATTTTAAAAACTGAATCACAAACTCATTGAAGCAACTAAAGAGGCTGTACTAAATTTTGCATGTTGAATATGGATGTTAATCACTTTCTACTGTTGTTATTCACTATAAAAGTTCTCACATTTAAGTTGAATTGTATAAGCATAGAAATAATATTTAAGTATGAGAGTGTTGAAATTCTAATACATTTTATTATGTATATTTTAGGTTGTGGATGTTCTGACCAAAGGGAAGCAGCAGGCATTCTTTGTGCCACCAAGCCGAGCGATTGCACATCAGTTAATCAAACACTGGATTGGAATGAACCCCAATCTCTAAATCAATAACTAGACTTTGAGTACTACTTGATTTCTAATACTACTTATTTCATCATATGATATTAGAAATGTTCACTGCTCTTTAGAATGTCACAATACAAAATATCATACTGGGTGTCTAAAATATTTTCAAAGTGTACTTTTCATCTTAACCACAGAATTCTTAACTTTATAAATTATAACATTGCCTCAGATTTTGTTAAATCTGGATCATCCTTCTGTAAAGAGTTTTTTGGGGGTTTTTTTGGTTGTGCTCCATAATTTTATCTCACAAAACCATATTTCTAATAAGAGAAACCATGTTGTAAAGAACTATGTTCTAAAAATGTAAGTAACCTAAACTCTTGTAAGCATTAGACCAGACATTAAAGACCCAACACTGAAATTAAACATATTCTAAAGGAATTCTCAAATATCAGATTTAAATCTCAAATAGATGTACATCTATATATATATATAAAACACTAATATGCAAGTAGACAAATGGTGGAATAACCGGACAATCGGTCACTGTGAAGTGAGCTGACCACCAGGGGGTGCGCGTGGAACATGGCGGGCATTGGCAGCAGGCGGCAGAGCGCAGAACATGGCAGTTGTTGACCACAATGGGATGGTGGAGCAGGTGAGCCAGACCAGGGTGGGGTGCCAGCTGCTGTCATTGGGGCGAGCCTCTGGTGGTTACTGAAAATTCTTTGTTCCCACACACTGCCCTGATCACTCAGTGCCATCAGCGGGTGCAAGTGGCAGCTGCCAGCCCCAATCACCCTTCAGGGCTTCTCCACCTCCCCCTGCTCCTGAGGGGCAAGCGGAGCCGGCAGCCGCCTCTCACACCTACTACCGGCACCAGAGCCACCACTTGCACCCACTGCTGACACCCAGCACCAGTACTGATTGCTCGGCACCATCAAAGGGTGTGAGCTGCGGCTCCTGGCCCCGATCACTCCTGAGGGCTTCTCCACCTCCCCCTACTCCTGAGGGGTGATCAGGACAGCAGCTGCCACTCACACCAGCTGATGGCACCAGACCCACTGTCAGCTGCTGGTGCCGGCCCCAGTCACTCCCCACTGTCAGCGGGTGCGAGCGGGACCGGCACCTTCAGTGCATGGGAGCAGCAGTGGCAGGAGCAGGGCTGCCAGCAGATGGGACCAGAGGCCACAGTGGGAGGTGCCGGGTGGAGGCATGGAGGATGGGGCAAGACCTGCCCCTGTGCCCACAGCAGCCTCACGGCCCACAGTTCCTTTCAACGTCCACAAATTCATGCACTAGGCCCCTAGTATTTAATAAAAACTGACTTTATGTCTTATCTTTGAGAAATTAGACTAATTTTAATGAGTTTTGAGCTTGCTTTTTTAATCTTCCCATTACCATAACGTTTCTTTCAGTTATCAATAGCTGATTTTTTTTCTCATCTTCCCATTGTAATAAATGGTTTTCTCCTGGTTCCATTGTTCTAGCAGTGGTACAGTTACAGTGCTGCTACTAGTCTATTTCGTCAGTGTTAAGAATTTTCTATTTTGATAACTCTACTAGTGATCAGAATAAGTGAGAGCATACTATTTTATCTGGGACCTCCTCCTTAAACCTAAAATTAATCTATCAATTAATCTGTTAGTTCTACTCAAAGTCTTAAGACAAATCGGGACTCTGTGCTTTTTCACTGAAATTAAACATATTTGAAAGGAATGTTCCTTTAAAGGTCAGATAGCTTTGCATATTTTTAAAAAACACTGGCTTTATGGCATTTTCTGATACGGGTTGTATCTGCATTAACAAAAAATTGTATAACCATTACTCATTTTATTAAACTCAAATATAACATTTTTATTTTGGCCTTAAATCATCACATTCTAAGAAATCTTTGTAAAATAAATATATCTTAGAAATGAATCAGTAAGATTCTAGAGAAAGTAAATTGTAGTAATTCACAATTTCGCAATATAGAACTATATTTTACAAGGCTGTTTTGAAATTGTCTTAAAAGCAAATGCTTAAATATATAAATTTATATAATTTGGCTCTATACTATAGTATGTTAACGCTGGAAGAGAGTTTAAGGATAATATATATAGTCCATTGCCCTTCTTTTATGGATAAGGTAAGAGAAATCCTAAAAAGTGAATTTAATTCATTAAAGGTGAATTTAAATAACTTTAATACAATTAATTGTAATTACAATTAAGTAACTTAATTACAACAGTCTATACTGTGTAATCTAGTGCAGGATTCTCCCTCTAATAGGAAGTAGAAACTATTACTAAAAGTAATTGCTTGATGAATCAAAATAACAGATGATAATAAATTTAGTTTACCAAATATTGTTAATTAACATTTTTAGATACTAAAATTTATTAACTTAAATAATTTTATTAGATAAAACTTTATTTTACTGATTAAACAATGGTTTTCTTAGTAATTGATGAAGACTTATTGATAGCAGGACTTTAGACAAAATTAAGACACAGGACATTTAGATACATAATAAAATCTGAACTACATTGATACTTAGAAAATAACTTGCCTTAATTATTATGAAGTATAATGACTTAAGGTTCAGTTTTATTTCAAGTGTACTTTTAATACATACAGATCCCAAGATTACATAAAAAATTTCAGGTTTCCATAATAGGATAGCAAAGTAAAATACAAAGTTATCAACAAAATGTAGTTATAAATTTACTTTTGATATTTAATCCTGTACTCAGGGAAAATCAGTATCTAAGTAAATTATTGTTTTAATAATTATTCTTAAATTGCTAACCTCTGAGAGGTGAATAGCTACATTAAGTAGAAGGAATAGCCAAAAAATGGTAGCAGTTCAAGTGCCAAGAATGTATTGTACTGGAAATGAATGTAACAATACATTAAAATTTTTATCTACTTTCTGTGTGGTGTGTTATGTGTGGTTTTTAATGTTTTGATAAATGTCTTCTGAAAAAATGGAATAAAACAAATTTTAGTCATTATCTGTTTAATATGTAAATAAAAAGCACAAAAACCTTTTTAAAAGTTATTCTATTGGAAGACTTAAATTTTTTGTTTAAATCTTTTTATTTTTTATTATTTTTTTTAAATTTATTTTATTGATTTTTTACAGAGAGGAAGGGAGAGAGATAGAGAGTTAGAAACATCGATGAGAGAGAAACATTGATCAGCTGCCTCCTGCACATCTCCTACTGGGGATGTGCCCGCAACCCAGGTACATGCCCTTGACCGGAATCGAACCTGGGACCTTTCAGTCCGCAAGCCGACGCTCTATCCACTGAGCCAAACCGGTTTCAGCTGTTTAAATCTTTTTAATTGTATAAGTTGGGTCATATATATGTATGTATGTATGACACACACTGACCTACATATACATGTCAATAATTTATCTTCACATTTAAAGTTATGTATCTAGTCTAATGCCTGTTTTTATTACTTGTCCAATATTACCAATCTTTGCATTTTAAATTTCTCATTTGTTTATTGTTCAAGGAAGGACTAGAAGAATTAGAAGCCTACATATTTTATTTAGTTGGAAAAATGACTAACTCTTTTAAAGATCAGGTAAGGAATATTGGTAAAGACAGAAAAGAATGGAACAACCAAGGTGAGACCATGAGATGGAAGGAGAAAGTATAAATTTCTTAATAAACTAAATTAAATATCATATGAAAACAGTAGATAGAACTGATTCTTGAACTGTGTTGTTAATGTGTATATAGCAAAATATTAGGGGGAAATATTCTATAAAGCAAATCTATTATTTAGAATAAAATTTCCACAATGCAAATTTTATTAGGAATGGGAGCGTTATTAGGTTCTGAATATTATATATATACTAAAGGCCCGATGCATGAAATTCATGCAAGAGTAGACCTTCCTTTCCCCAGCTACTGGCCCCAACTTCCCTCTGACACCCAGGACCCAAAGGTCGCCTGGTCTATTTAGCATATAACACTTTTATTATTCTACTAGAGGCCCAGTGCATGAAATTCATGCATGGGGGTGGTCCCTCAGCCCGGCCTGCACCCTCTCCAATCTGGAACCACGCGGGGGATGTCCGACAGCCAGTTTAGGCCTGATCCCAGGAATCGGGTCTAAACCGGTAGTCAGACATCCCTCTTGCAATCTGGGACCGCTGGCTCCTAACTGCTCGCCTGCCTGCCTGCCTGATTGCCCCTAACCCCTCTGCCTGCCTGCCTAATCTCCCCTAACTACCTCTGCCTGCCTGATTGCCCCTAACTACCTCTGCCTCAGCCCCCACACCTGAGACCCAGGCATTTCTCCTCCAGCCAGCCACAGGCACCCGGGAATGGTCTTCCCTCCCTCTGACCGACCGCAGGCACCTGGGATTCAGGCCAGCTTCACCTGGGCCGGCCACAGGTGCCCGGGACTGTGGGCGGTTTTGCCTGGGCCTGCTTTGTCAGGAAGGATGTCCGGAAGGTTGTCTGGAAGACGTCTGGTCTAATTAGCATATTACCCTTTCATTAATATAGATAGATGCAAATCAACCAAACGGCAGAACCACCAGTCAGTGGAGGGTGGGGCCAGTAAGCAGGCAGCATCAGGCCATCCAAGGCGCGTGCCAGCAAGCAGAGGGAGGGGATGGTGATGGGGGGAGGAGGTGGCGGTGACCAGCGGTGGCAGAGGGGCAATGGGGGGGCGGGGCCGTGCTGGCCAGCACCGTCCCCTGATGGGCCACCCAGTTGCCTCCCACAGAGGGAGGCCAGCAGCAGGAGCAGTGGTGGGGTGATGGGGGTGGCGCTGTCCCCTGATTGACCTGCCTGGTTGCCTCCCACAGAGGCCAGACTACAGCTTAGGCCCACTCCCTACAGCAGTGATGGCGAACCTATGACACGTGTGGCAGAGGTGACACGTGAACTCATTTTTTTGGTTGATTTTTCTTTGTTAAATGGCATTTAAATATATAAAATAAACATCAAAAATATAACTCTTTGTTTTACTATGGTTGCAAATATCAAAAAATTTCAATATGTGACACGGCACCAGAGTTAAGTTAGGGTTTTTCAAACTGCGGACACACCGAGCTCAAAAGCTTCGCCATCACTGCCCTACAGCATTCCCTGAGGACTCCCGGACTGTGAGAGGGTGCAGGCTGGGCTGAGGGACCTCCCCACCACCACCCAAGTGCACAGATTTTTGTGCACGAGGCCTCTAGTTATAAATATATGTGCATGTATGTGAGGCATGAGTGGTGTGGGCATTGAGTGAAATTTGTGTGTGTGCTACACTTAAAAGGGCCAGTTTTCTTTAGTAGGAAAGTAGGACAAAGTAAATTCAAGTCCAAAATTAAGAGTATCTATCTACAAATGTAAAAGATCTAGGTTGTGAGACACTTAAAAAGGGATGGAGAGTTTGACTTCAGTGCAGATGGGAAAGGGTGCTCGATAAGGGGGCCAAATGCTTGGGAGCTTTGACACCACAGTGGTAGATGAGAGACAGACGCACAGTGTATTTTGAGGAGACAAATAATGTTGCCAAGAGCCTCCATCTTCAAAAAGAGTCTCATTGGTCAGGAGACAACTGGAAAGGAATTGTTTGTGAAAATAAACTCAATGCTGAAAATGACTTTTTTTTTCCACACATCATCTTATCTTCCCCCTGTCCCCTCCCCTCCCCAGACCCCCCCCCTCCCGGCCCCCGGACAGTAAATTTTCAAATAATTCAATTTATTTGCCCAAAGTAGAAATGGTCAAAGGAAAGTTAGTCAAGATGGCATGGAGGGAAATGGGTAATTAGAAGCCTGAGTTATTGTTTGAGAAAAATCTCAACTATAAAATGAATACTTGCATCTATTAATGGGGCAGGCAAGTTCCTCATTCTATTTTCACTAAAGGATATGCACATGTAATTGCACTTGGTGGAAGCAGCACTTTTCACTTTTCTGTATCCCTTCAGGAATACTCGTTTCTCTTTTGCTGTTAAGCAGACAGCACCTAGCATTGGACAGTGGATATGTCTCCTTTTCACAATTCCCATTATAATGATGCTGTACAGAATAGTGGGGGCGGCTATGAAATTTTAAAACACATTTTAAGTTAAAAAAATAAACCTTTCTGCTAATGGAAACATTTTTTCTTTCTAACTAAAAGTCTGATAAGAAACAAGCTACAACATGAAGGATGAAAGCATGCCCTGGCTTCCCATTTCTGGGCTCATGGGAACTATACCAGACCATCCCCTTGTCTCACCCCTGATGGATTAAAAACATTCCTCTAATCACTTGCGAGGTGGCCTCATACTTAGTAATGTGTAAGTTTCAGCCAGGAGTAGAAATTGAAAATGGTACTACTTATACCTAGTTCAGAATAGAGTAAGTGGACAAGTGGTCTAGTCTGAAGTTTATTTTTGGTTACTTTTTACTCAGCCCATTTTACTCTAGCCCCAAATCGTAGTCAATTGGAGCAGTGTGAGGTTTTGAACACCTCAGTAAAATACCTTATCAATATTTATTACTGCTTTCAGATAGCAGTAAACTGAAGTCATCTCTGTCAGTAGGGGTGAAAACGATTTAAAATGCCATTGATCCAACAGCTTTGCTGCTAAGAGTTATTTTGCTTTTGGTGCTGGGCTTACCTGTTATGAAACAAGTCTGAAAACTCTAGTGCCAAACAGGCTGTATGGTTTGGAACTCCAAATAAGATGCCCTCACAATGGGTGCAAATTCAAACCTCAGGGGCTGCGATGGTTCTGTCTGCCCTGCGTCTTAGGGCTTCAGTAGGATTGTAGCCATGAGTGGGAAGCCAGGAGGAACTTGGTGTGGGAGATAGGCCAACAGTACTAATGAATTGTAAATTTAAATCAACTTCAGATTTCTGAGCCTTGTTAAAATTACTTTTTGCTTGTTCTTTCCGATATATTTCTAAGAACTAATAGATCTCTACTTACAGTAAGCTCCAAAGAAAATAGAACTCTAATTAACTTATTCTCATAATATTAATACTATTTACATAGGACTTTATATATAGAATGTTGACAATTATTGTTTTTTTAATCCTTAAACAGCCCTATGAAATACTTATTAATACTGTAACATTATCTCCATTTGCAATTGGCATAGGGGAGTTAACTTTCTCAAAGTCAGCATGTTAATAAATAGGAGAGCCAAAACTTGAACCCAAGTCTTTCACTCCAAATCCTTTCCCTACCAGCTATTTTAGAGAAGTTCCTTAATAATGCTACATTGGCAAAAGCACATCCAGTCTTGACATCCTCTTTCAATTCCTTAAATTCTGGTCATTTTTCAGATTGAGTCTTCTATTATTATCATACTTTTTTTTTTCCCCCACAACCTTCAACTCCTTATTTGGTTCCCAAATTTCTATCTCCAACTGTCTGTTAGACATATTTGTTTGGACATCTCAGAGCCTCCCAAATACTACATATGTAAAATTATCTTTTCTCCCAGGCATGTTCCTGTTTCTACATCCCTCTCTCAGAGGTCTTGCAAGGTCATCATGAAACTTTGATATTGTTATCTTTGTCTCTCACCCTACCCTACCCTACAGCCAACACTTTTATGTTCGTTTTCTCTCTCTCTCTCTCTCTCTCTCTCTCTCTCTCTCTCTCTCTCTCTCTCTCTCTCTCCTGTCTCTGTCTCTCCACTGTCACCACCCTACTCAAGGCTACTCACCTGATTTCTAGCTCAGCTTAGCTTCCTAAATTAATCTCCCTACTTCAAACTTTTACTCCCAATCCATTCTTCACACTGCAGCCAAGGAGATCTTGCTAAAGGGCAATCTAATCTAGTCTTTTACTTACTCTTATTCAGAAAAACTCCTCTGTGGACAAAGGATCAAGTCCAATTTCCTTAGCATAGCAATTTACCTCCAACTCTCTTTCTTCCAACCCCTTATATTTATGTTTTTTGGGGGAAAAGCCACAGACAAACCTTCTAAAATTTTATAATGCATTGATAACATTCATTAAGGATCATCTGAATAATTATAACCAATTTCATAAGCTACTGGGTTAAATAGAAGTGTTTCATTCATTTAAAAATTCTAAACTGAATTTCCAAACTATATTTCCATTTGCATATTTCAAAGTATTTAAAAAATTCTAGATCAACGCCTTTATTATTTATCCCAGTTTTAACAAATAAGCACTTGAGTCTAATAAGTCAAATGACTTCACCAAACAACCTAGGATATGGAAATAGAACTCAAATTTAAATCTTTCTAATGAAAGCCTATAACCTCCACCATACCGTACACCATACTGCTTCTGCCCCGCTATGTACTACACAACGACAAATGAATTAGCCAATAAAGAGCCAAACTAGATCATTTAAGTTTTTATTTTTTTCTTGTTTCTTCTCATCTGCACCACGTGAACATCATATCTGTGTTTCATAAACGCCCCTATATCCAAGCTCCTAAGCCACAAGAGCACCATTCTGCACTAAAAATATATTTGAAAATAAACAGACTTTAGGAATAGTTAAGACAGATAATAATAGACCGATTAAAGGATGCTAGATCATTCCTGACACTGCATAAGATTAAATATGGTAATCAGATTTTGGATTTAGACAACCCCAGATAAATCCAAAGTAGAACAAGATGAGGTCTTCAAATCTCTACTTCATTTTCTTGCCTTTCAAAATACATATTTGCATTTAATTCATGTCTCCTTCAGAGCTGAGGAATTTATGAAGGCTTTACCCAGGTGAGCTGATTATATGTCCTTTTTACTTTTTTCTTCTTTTCTGTTCTGTTTTGAATGAAGCAGTCTCTATTTTAATCCTTGTTTTCATAAATTAGTTGCTTAGCAAAGGGAAACTTTTTTGAATATTATATATGAGGACACTTTAACAATGTATTTCGTTACAGTCACAGAAAGTCCAACATCTGTTTGTAACTGACTCTGTCATTAGAGAGGATGGATGCATCCTAAAAAGTTCTCAATGGTCAATGTGTTTAGGCTTCTTTTATTTAGGCTAAGAAAGACATCATATGCACAGTTGAATAGCTACCAGCCATATCCTAATTTGGTTATTTGAAATAAATTGTGCATTTGGAAAGCAAGGAAAATGCAATTGACAAGCTAGGCTTCTAAGCATAATTGAAATTCATTCTGAATTCAAGGACGGTCAGTCTCATTTCAAAGCAGTAATGTTTGTTTTGAATTCCTATATTCTGCTTTGTTTCCACTGCAGCATTAATTTACTACCAAATGTAAATTTGATTTTAATAAATCACCAAATGATTTTCTCATCTGGTTTAGTTAGAATTTTTCTTCATTAACTTTACCTTAATTTCACTTACATGTTTTTACTTGATTTTTAAAATATATTAATCACCCAAAACATTGTAATCTGATCTCAAGAAAGAAGACATCAAAGATTACTTTTTCCTATTACAATAATTGCAATTACTCTGAGATTTACAACAATTTCATAGGCAAATATTCTGGCTAATACTTTTGTGTAAATAATCCCAAATCAAACTTTGCAAAATGATCAGGAATTCAGACAGTCCTTGCCTTCCTCATTCTCACTCAGAATTTAAATATTAGACGGCTATCAATCTCCCTTTTCGTCTTCCAGCATTTAAGCATTAGTTGTTTTTTATTCTAGTGTCAGATTACCCTAAGGTTGAATAAGTACCCTCAAATTATTTATTTGGAAAGAAAGCAAAAATAAATTTCTATTGTCTACTTATTATTTTACATATTTCCCCAGTTACTAACAATTCGCTTTTTAAAATTTTTTATATGAAGGCATTTAACTTCTCAAACAAATCTGTAGTACCCATGTGAGTAAATTACAATCAGGAAATCAGCATGCTCATAAATAGTCTTGGTGTGTTCTTTTCAAGAGGAAAATCATCCAATAACCAAATTTTCAAACAGGTCTTTAAAATGACATACCAGGAACTGAGATGTGATGGGTTAAATTCTCAACCCTCTCAACAGCCACGAAGCCTCTTTCAGAGACTGGTTCCAGATTATTTTTGCAATAGCAATAAAAATTCTCAATATGATCTGACTTGTGAAGGTATACAGTAATTACACAAAACACAATGGTATGTTGCTCCTATCTCATGGGACTGCCCACGCCTCAGTGAATTTGAGAGATGTGATGAAATGTTAGCACTGATTATCTGCCCAATATAAACCCAATCCTAATGTAATTAAATTAACCTGGCAGGTTCAATCTAACCATAATCTATCATTCTAAGCATAACTCTCATCCTTAGCCAGACTGCAATTTACACACTTTTTTTATGATAATGAGCAAAGATACAGCACAGTCGTTCAAGCTATACATAAGGAAATCCAGAAAATATCAAGCATAGAATAATGTAAAGTGTCCTATGGGACTTAAGTGAATAGAAATGGGTTTCCCAACATTGATTCTGAAAGACCCTGTGCTGGTCAGGTCAGAGTAGGAGAAAACTATAATCACAGATTTCTCAGACATAGCAATTGAAAAAAATTCAGAGTAGCTAGCATTCTAATTGCAGCTGAATAGGGTGACTTCTCTTTCTATACTGATATTTAATTTATGCATCATTCTGCATGTGGGATTAGCTAAACTTGCACTCTAATACTCCTTCTAAAACCAAAGAGTAAATTAATCAAAGCAAAATACACTTCTTTAGGGTTTTCTAGTCTAACAATGTCATGATAATAATACATAGAGTAAGACTATACCTTCTAAAGTGAGTGACACATACCACTACTGGTCTGCAAAGTGGTTTCAGATGGTGCACAATGAAGATATTTTTGTTATTTTTTATTTATTGTTTTTGTTTTCATGAATATTTGCTACACCCCAGATTTTCACATATAGTACTGTCTAGTATACAGCTAACGTAAAAAGTTTAATGAATCAATAAACTTTAAGCAAATAACAGCACAGCTATTTCATGGGAGTAGTAAGACTCATGAAAGTAGTACACAAATGACTGAAGTTGGGAACCAATAGTGCAAGTTGCCTTCAGTCATTCATTTCTTCATCCAACAAATGTCTATTAACCACTGTGTTCTTCCACATACTAGTATATGGAACAGGAACACATCAAAGTATAAGACAGACAAGATCTTTTTCCTGGTGGATCCTACACTTTGGCCCACATCTCTAGTGCTTCCTCAGAAGAGTAGGACAGTCTGAGGATGTATAGTATACACTGGGGTGTTTTCTCTTCCTTCGCTGGGCCTCAAAGTAAATTCCCTCTGGAGTTCTGTTGGCTCAAATAAGGTTAACAATGGAGCAGCCAGGGATCTGGTTTAATCCCAGGAAGATAGTCTCACTGGGGGTGCTTCATAAAGAACAATGCCCTATAAATACTGGAGCTCTAAGAAGAGGATGGATGCCCCATCATAAAAAGGAAGGTCAAGGTTTAGGTGCCTCACTCACCCCCCCAGACATCCTCCTTCTGAACACTTCCACACTAATCCCATGTACTTGCCAACCATTTTAGCTTACAGACAAAGTCAAACCCAAAATACAGCACAGGAACCCTTTCACTCTGAGAAGCCCTAAGTGAATACAGGGAGACAAGCAGTGAAAATATGACATGATATCTTTCTTACTCTACTGGCCCTGGCCTACTAGTCTGACTTGCTAAGTCTTTATCTAAGTCATGTTTAGGGCAGATGAAAGCAAGATATTGAGGAATTAACACCTAAAATTGATTTAGGACACAATTTGGGTAGAGCCTCTACACTGGGCTGAGAAAAAATAAAAAATTATCTCTCAAGAAGGTTGTTTTTTTCCCTGTAAGTTTACTGATATAGAAAGAGAATCTTTTGTGCTTAAACCAAAATAATAATAATAAAATTATAAAAAATAAAATAAAAATTTAAACCTTAGAGGTACTGTCTGGGAGGGGAGGAATATGGAGTGAAAAGAAATGGAATTCATTGCAGGCCTCCTCAAGACTGCCTTAGGCCATTAAATATTTTCTGAATGAGCCTCCATTCCACCTGTTCAAAACTGTTATCTGTTTCAACAGTGTTTCTGAAATCAGAGTCACACGGGGTTGGAGGTTGGGTGCTTATTAAAAATGCCTGTTCCTGGGCCCCACCTCCGAATCTGAATCTACATTTTTAGCAAGTTGCTCAGTGATGCTTAAGCACTCTCACGTTTGAGTAAATCCCTGTGCTAACCTATAAATTCCTTTCCGTTTGTATTATATGCACATTTTTATGTTAAGTTCAGCTCAGAATCTTGAGCCCATAGCAAGCACAGCAGCAAATTCTTAAGGCTACCTCTGTGAGAAGTACGCTGGGGTTTCTCCATTAGAAGTTTGCTCCTTTCCCTTGAATCATTCTACAAGAAAGTGAGAGGGGAAAGGGAGAGTTCTGGAAGCATGTCAGGAAGAGCCTCTACACTTAACACAGTAAAGCAATAAAAACCTTGCAAAAATCGTCAGCAAAAAACATTCCTCACTCTCAGAGGCTTGCCGTGACGGAGAAAGAAGTGAAGCAGTATCTCTGCACTGTTTCCTTGGGCAAGTCACTACGGTACATCACTCTCAGCTTCCTCTAGTGAGAAATGAGGGGTTGGGTAGCGGACTCACACCTACCCATCCTGTCCAGCAAAGGGGAGACACTTTTGGAAGTGGAAGAGAGTCTCATTTTTAGTTCATCCTTCCCTTCCTTTACTGGTATTACTTAATGTATCAAACTTTATTAAATACTGAGTTTAATTTTTTTCTGGTTTACGAATATAAATTTTTACCTAGTTTTTAAAACGTTAAAAATAGTAATAATAACAATAATATATCCCCACTGCACAATGCTCTCCTCTGTCTGCATTTTATTTCTGCAGGGATTCTGATTTAACTTGTATAAGGTAGGCTTCTTTTTTAAAAATATGTTTTATTGAATTTTTACAGAGAGGAAGGGAGAGGGATAGAGAGTTAGAAACATCAATGAGAGAGAAACATCTATCAGCTGCCTCCTGACACTCCCTACTGGGGATGTGCCCATAACCAAGGTACATGCCCTTGACCAGAATTGAACCTGGGACCCTTGAATCCACAGGCGGACGCTCCATCCACTGAGCCAAACCAGTCAGGGCTAAGGTGGGCTTCTTGTTCTTTAAGGATTACCCTCATCTACTTAATTATGTTTGATCCATTATAGATCAAATGGGGTGATGGCATTCCTCCAAAGCTTATGCTTAAAGATAATTCTTTTGGCCCTGGCCAGTGTTTCTAAGTGGTTAGAGCATCAGGCCTGTGCACCAAAGGGTGTTGGGTTCAATTCCCAGTCAAGGGCACTTACCTGGGCTACAGGTTTACTCCCTGCCCCCAGTCAGGGCTGGTGTGGGAGACAACCAGTTGATGTGTCTCACAACAATCAATCTCTTCTCTTCTCTTCTCTTCTCTTCTCTTTCTTCTCTTCTCTTCTCTTCTCTTCTCTTCTCTTCTCTTCTCTTCTCTTCTCTTCTCTTCTCTTCTCTTCTCTTCTCTTCTCTTCTCTCTCTCTCTCTCTCTCTCTCTCTCTCTCTCTCTCTCTCTCTCTCTCTTTTCACCTCCCTCCCTCTCTTCCACTCTCCCTGAAAAGCAATGGAAAAAAATATCCTCAGGTGATATCTATTATTATTATTGTAATAAAGTGCTTTTATATTTATTTTTATGAACTCTACACATTAACTGATTAATGCTACAATGATTACCAAGAATCTCTTTTGCAGATAGACATGAATATTCTCTGTGAGATTCAACAACTACCCATTGTATGCTCAGGGAGAGGAAAAGTTGGTTTCATTGGACATGAGATTTGGATGTTTCTATTTTAAAATTTTAACCTAATAGATTCTAATATTTTACCAATATGAAAGTATATAAATATAGATATAAAAACAAAAGCTGTTCAGTTTCCAGACACTGGGAAATTTTTATTAATAACTACTGCCTAACAGCCAAGTTCGTTAAGTTTGATCCTTGTATCCCCATAGTGCAAGTCTAAAGTGATGTACAGATATTATTGAAACAGCTGTTTTCCAACATAACTCTTCTTATGCTTATACATACTTTTTAAAAAATTTTAGACAAAAAAGAGTAGTTTAAGAATACATGCTATTCAAAATCAGGAATTATAATAGATAAGTTTGTACACTTAAAACATACTTTCAAAAGTAAATAGAAAATTTACAATTTTTTTCTCTTCAAATATTTTTAAACTTAAACTTTTCATAATTTGTTTTACGTGTACAAATTTCTTCTAAACGTTTAGTGCAAAGAACAAGGGCTTTGTGATAAAATCATGAAAGTGAAAAAATAGGCAAAAGTTGCTTTCAAATTCTACAGAAAACTGGAGCCAATGGGCATTAAATGCTACCCTGGAAGTTAAGCATGTAACCTTCTGAATTAATTTTGTATTTGGTCTCCTCTAGAATTTTAATAGTGATCATTATTTACACTGTTATGAGTCTTTCTTTTTTTACTGATAACAGAACATTTCCTTTGAATATTCCAAGGAAAACATTTCAGCTTAGCAATATAATAGAGAATTTTTAAGTAATTTGTCAAAAAAAAGTGGCACCAGTAAAATTTCCTAATACCTTAAAAAAAAAAAAAAAAAAGCACCTTTACATTCTAACAGGTTTCTCAGAATAATGCTATCAATATGTAATTCTGCAGTGGAAGGATATTGTTAGTATTTCCTGTTTACATTTTTTCCTCATTCTTCTGTGAATTATAGTAATGAGTCAAAGCTCAGTTGGACAAAAAAAAAATAAATCCATAAAATCCAATATAAAGGTCTCAAATGTGATAGAATTTGGCTGATATATAACTGCAATCATGGTAACTTTCCTGAGCTTTATTGACAATTTTGCACAGAACAAATAAACATTTATGAAAAATATAAATCCAGGAAATCTGTGGTGAAATCGGTACCTTAATGTATATTCTAAGGCCTAATGGTGATGTATTTTACTGGTGGATAAAATTATACTTTATACATATGTGCAAAAAAAGCTAAAGTGCTTAGAAGTTTGTCAAAGTATAATGAGAGTCCATTAGAGGGTTATTAAAAGGGGATGGCATGATTTAATTTATATATTTTTAAAATCTGGCTCCTATGTAAATAATCTAAGGATGTAAATATAAAAGTAGGAAATCAGTTAGAAAGCCATTGCAGTTGTCCAGATTTAAAATATAAATGAACATATATTTAAACATATTTAAATATATTATAAATATATAAATATATTAGGGGCCCGGTGCACGAAATTCGTGCACTGGGGGGGGGGGGAGAGTGTCCCTCAGCCCAGCCTGCCCCTTCTCACATACTGGGAGCCCTCAGGCGTTGACCCCCACCACCCTCCAATCGCAGGATCGGCCCCTTGCCCAGGCCTGACGCCTCCGCCAGAGGTGTCAGGCTTGGACAGGGGACCCCCATCTCCCCCTGATCACTGGCTCTGGCCCCCGCCCAGGCCTGAGGCCTCTGGCCCAGGAATCATGCCTGGACAGGGGACCCCCATCTCCCTCTGATCGCTTGCTTTGCCCCCCGCCCAAGCCTGACGCCTCTGACCCAGGCTTCAGGCCTGGGCAAGGGAACCATCATATCCCCCAAATCCCCGGCTCAGCCCCCCACCCAGGTCTGATGCCTCGGCCAGAGGAGTTGACCCTCATCACCCTCCAATCACCAATCACCGGATCGGCCCCTTGACCAGGCCTGAGGCCTCCGGCAGAGGTGTCAGGCCTGGGCAGGGGACCCCCAGCTCCCTGCGGTTGCAGGCTCTGCCCAGGCCTAACGCCTCTGGCCTAGGCGTCCAGCCCAGGCAGCGGGGACCCGCAGCTGCAGTGGCCCCGCGATCGTGGGCTTCGCTTTAGGCCCAGGCACGGGACCCCTAGCTCCCGGGACTGCCAGCTTCAACCGTGCCCAGCTCCCATCACTGACTCCACCCCTACTTCCTGCTATCACTGGCCAGGGTGGCAAAGGCGCCTGATTCTCCGATCATGGCTGGGGGGCAGGGCAAAGGCGGCCCCAGGGCCGCCTTTGCCCTGCCCCCCAGCTCTTAGCTCCCCCCTGGGTTTCCGATCACTGTCAGTGGAAGGGGGCTTCTTCCTGCTTTCCCTTTCGCCTCCCTGCATTGTGCCTACATATGCAAATTAACCGCCATCTTGTTGGCAGTTAACTGCCAATCATAGTTGGCAGTTAATTTGCATATAGCCCTGATTAGCCAATGAAAAGGGTATCGTCGTACGCCAATTACCATTTTTCTCTTTTATTAGTGTAGATATTTTTAAAGTCTGGACTACCTATGTACATGTACCTGTACACACATATGTATATATGTAGAGGGAGAGGCTTACAATGGGGTATTAGTAATGGAGGAAAAAGAAGTAGACATACTAAGGATAGATATTTAAAAACAGAACACAGAAAACTTGCTGATGGGTTTGATGAGGAAAGTAAGTTAAAGAGAAACATCAAGGATGACATCTAGGTGTTTGATTTGAGTAACATAGATGGTGAAACTGTCAACTGAGATTGGAAAGATTCTGGGGAGGAAAGAATTGGAGAAGGCAGGGAACCTCAAGAGCTCCGTTTGTGACATGATAATAGGAGATTACAATTGGACATCCAAGTAGATATGTCAACTTAGCAGTTGGATGTTTAAGCCTAGACTTTGGGGAGGAAGTCTGGGGTAGAATTATGAATTTAGAATCATTTGTGTAGGTTATTTTAAAACCACGAAAATGAGTAGGATTTCCTGGGGAGAGAGTTGATAAAGAAGCAAAAAGAACTCTGAAGATGCCAAAGCTTAGAGATTGAGCAAGAGAAGATCCAGAAAAAGCATTTAAGAGTGAAAAGCCAGTGGAGCAAGATGAGGACCGGGAGAGTGTGGCATCAGGGAATCTAAAGGAAGGAATAGAGTCAGGAGGAATGGAGTGATCAGTTGCATCAAATTCTGCCTAAAGTGTGACTAAGTTGACTACAGAGAAGTGACTGTTGGCTTTGGCAATACAGATGTCACTGTTGATTGGAGGCAAGAGTGCTCTGAGTGGAGTGGTGAGGATAATAGACTTTGTGGAGTGGGTTTGGGAAAAGAATGTGAGGAGAGAAGGTGGAGTCAATATATATAGACGACTCCTTCAAGATGTGTTGCTGAAAAGGTGATCACAGGCATGTGATAATAGATGGAGGAGTCAAGAAATGTTTATATGCCTTTATTAACTATAAACTAATGAATACACAGTAAAAGGGAAAATGCATTTAGAAATACAAGAGGGCACATTTTTGAGAACATAATTAGATAGAGATTGGCGCTGCCTAACCATTTATTCGTGCATATTTATTAGTTGAGATGCCTACTAGGTGTCAGACACTGTGCTAGATACCAGGTACATATTTAACAGCACCTTCAATTTCCTGAAACAAAACTGTAGTGCTCTTTTGTAGCTAAAGTGAAAACTGATTTAAATTTGTTCTGTGTGATCAGAAACAGTCCCAGGGCATCAATACCGGAAGTGTTGGTTCAAAGAGGAAGTTTACTTAATTCCTAACAGTCTGGGTTCTTGCCCCGAATTTGCCAATATTAGTGCAATACAGGACACTAGGACTCTCTGAGTATCAGTTTTTCTAAAAAGAGAACTTTGGATGAGCTGATCTTGAAAATGTCTAGATTTTTTTTGGGGGGGGGGGTGGTGTCAAAAAGGTTAAGGTTTGATTAGCTTTATCTAAGTACTCACTCGCAGCTCTGATATGATGGATAGTCTCTCAAAGTCAGGCACTGCTCAACTCTATGTTTGCATGTATGCTAATAGATTCATTATACTCTAACACAAAGTAAGAATAACAGATGTCATTGACTGGAGTCATCTATAATATAATGTCAGTTGTGTTTCTTCAAGGTGAATCTGTAAGGCGGAATTCATAATTGCCATCTTAGAGGCAAAGGCAATTCAGCCTACCAGAGACTACAACACTTGCCCAGTAAGCAGCAGAGCCAGACAACAACCCAGAGCTTTTGAGGCAAAGTCCAGGGTACTCTCCATTAAACACAGCACAGCCAGAGGCTGCATTTTGCTATTCAAACTATGTGGGGCCGTAGAGAAATTGATAACCTAGTCAAGTGCCTTTGGACTATATGTCAAATTAGAAAATCCAATATGTGTAAGACAGGGATTTAAGAAAAAAGTAAAATATTAATTATATGTTTGTAATCCTCTCCCAAATCCAACCTCCAAGTTGGCCTTCTAAGAAAATGGATTATTGCTTGCTTAGTCAGCCATAGGAACTTAATTGTGCCTTTTGGAGGCGTAAATAGAAAGGATAATTGGAAGATGCCAGAAGAGTGGCAATTGCTCTCAATAAGAAAGGTAGCCTAAAGAAAAAAACAATTTTCAGAGAGTTATGAGAATGAGAATCTGTGGAGGAAAAAGGATTTGAAATCAACACTTACTATAATGTAGGAGATTTTGAACTGAGATGAGTTAAGAATTTACATATATTTTTGCAAAAACTGGCCACAAACCAGTCCATTTTATTTGATTTACAGTACAGCAGATAAAAGTTGAGCTTCTCTGCTGAGGTATGTAAAGACACAGACTGCCAAAAATGCACTCACAACAAACTATTTCAGTGGAAGCATTCTCTTTGCATCTTTGCAGATAGTTCAATCTTCTAAAAGTAAAGCAATGGAATCAGGCTTAGCTCTATGCGTGGGCAGGTCCCTAATGGATGTGATGCCTGGAAAGTTAGGAGACTGCCTTTCCCCTAAGTATCTCCCCCAAAACATTTTCTGTTGGCTAAGACATCATCAACACAGAAAATAATCCTTTATTTTGCAATAAATCATATGCATTTAATCCTATATTTAAATATAGTAGATATGGTAATAATGTAATTAAGGCAATCTATCTCCTGCTATACTTAATTTAGCATGGCACAAATCTGATATTAAATTTGGTTCAACTTCATAAAAAATTAGGTATTTCTATTAGGCCAAGAAAATTTGCAATATAAATAATTAATTGAACAGAATGTCATTTTATAATTTGCATCCTACATGTCTACACATATGAAAATACATGTTTGAATGTTCATGTGGTATAAAATAATGTACTAAATAGTTTGGGGGGGCGGAATTACACAAAAAGGAAAAGTATAATTTTGATAAAATGTATTCAAAGGAGAACACTGTGATATATCAGAGAAAGGTATAATGCTGTCAAGTTGCAATGAGTTAAATTAGTAATTTTGAGTGGAAAATAATTTCAAATTTTATGCTTTCAAAGGACGGTGAAAGCTGCAGACCCTCAGCTCCCAAAAATGAGGAGAAAACGAAGAAAAGCCTATAGAAAATGGAAACTCTTGAATCCCACAATATGTATGTCAAATTCATTGGTTTTATAAGCATGTAAATATGAATTACCCAAACTTATGTACTTTCTTCTTTATCCCAGGAATGTTTACAAAAGTAGAAAGATAAATGCATATAAATGTTATAAAACTATTTTAAAGGTTATAAAAGTATTTAGAAGTTTGGTCAATTGTTATTATGTATATATTTCTGCATTGATTATTAATAATATTAGTATTGTGAATAAAAATGTAAATAAAATATGAGACAAAGGCTATTAAGACCTCTATTCTTAGGAACTGTGTTTAGTACATTGCCATGAAACTATCTCAGTTCTTTCTTCTTACTTGCAAAAATTGATGCGCCGTCAATTGAAAACGGCTATCTTACCTAAGAATAGACAAACATGTAAATTGACCGTACCTTCACTATGCTAACCAGCCAATCAGGAGAGTATGCAAATTAACCTGCCAAATATGGTGGTTAATTTGCATATGTAGGCTGGTGGAGCAGCAAAAGCCTCAGGGACCCGGGGCCGGCTCCAGCTGGAGCCCGGCCAGAGCGAAGGCCTGAGTTCCGGGTGCCGGAGGAAAACCAGTCCCAGTAGCCAGGGGAGAGGAAGGCCTCTTCGTGCAACAGGCCTCTAGTAAATTATAAAACTGTAAAGGGCTACAAAGTGAACTGCTCTTGGCCTGAGAGTGCTTTTTAAGAATATATTGTAATCTACGGCTCTGGAAGGCAGTTCTATCAGTCTATAAACTGCTCTCATGTACATGCTGTATTGTAAATGGGTTTTGGAGAGAGATGTTTCCATGTCTTTTCTCCCAGAACTTCCACATGATAGCTCCAGGTTATAGCCAGACCTGCTGGGCACTGTTTCAGTACTTGTGGTGAAAAAGGCCATTCCCTCGGACTAGAAGAGCGGCAGATGGGAACGGTTAGACTCTTCACGAAAGTCCAAGGCTCTTGGAGAGCACATTGTCAAATCAGAAGTCTGTATACCTCTCCTGAAGTTTGGGGATTTATGATTCCTAAACCTATGATTCTTTATTTGATTCTGAAACAGCAATTCTTTTTCTGTAGCCCATACTTCTATGCCACCTCTAGCCAAATTTTAGTGGAATGTTTTTCTTTTTTCTGTTGAAGAGAATTTATGTATTTACTCTTCATATAAGTGTTTATATGTTTGTTTTTATATTTTATATTAAAAATATATAAGTATATATATAAAATCACATTTAAATTAAGAACATTTCAAGTAAATTTATAAATAATCCTTTAAAATTTTTAGCTTAATCAATTTATTAAAACTACTAGAGGCCCAGTGCATGGATTCATGCACGGGTGAGGTCCCTCAGCCGGGCCTGCGCCCTCTCGGAATCCCAGACCAAGTGATAATTTGCATTCTAAGATAATTGATTTAAAATAAGATGTTTATTAGAAATGCATGTTGTGGGGAATACCATGAGATGTTATTCAAAATATTTACAAAAGATATACACTGAATAGAAACTTTTTCCCCTCTTTCATCTATAGGTGAACCTCAGCCTGCTAATCAAGCATGCCAAAAAAATGTAAAAGGTCTGGAAAAGGTCAAAGGAGACACCTCAGAGGCTGTGTCTCATCAAACTAGGACATTAGGGAAATCTAAGGGAAATGGAGATGAGCGTACATCTGCTTCTATGAATGGAAAGCAGAATTCCTCTTTTCTCCCTAAAGATAAGAAGCAACCTTCCTCGGACAGCAAAAGAAGTAGGGAAAAGGGAAATGATGATTCTTCTCCATCCATTTCTCATCAACTAAAGGAAGTCTTACCAGCGATCATGTTTAATGACTGTGAAGGATCATTATCAGGAAAAATTACTCTACAGGATTTCCCAAACACAGTGGAAGGCTCTAAACAAGAAAATGGCAAAATTATTACAGAAGTAAAATATGGGGATTTTAATGTTCAAGTGGCAAACAAGAGCAGATTTTTCTCTAAAACAGAAATACAGTTCCCAACAAAAAAGAGATGTCCCAAATGTCACCAGTGTTACTCTGTCAGACATATTCCAAGATGTTACTCTTCTAGAAGCTGCTCTTATAAGTACAGGAACATATCGATAGAAGAAATAAAATCAGAGGCTCCATCTAAATATGAAGGAGAAACCGCCAGAACTGAGAGCTCCTCACTGGAAGTCAGCATTGTAGGGAAAGGAATTAAAGTTAAATACATGAGTAAGAAGCAGAATATAATAGTTAATATCACTCATCCTAAAAGAAGGGGGAAGACAGCTAAATACGGAAACGTTTCCTCCGATCACACCACTAAAGAACCTCCCAGGTCCTCTGCACAGCCTGGTGCCAGGCTGCCTGGAAAGGGGCGGCTTGGAAACAAGCATCGGAGTCCGGATCCCTTGCACACCTCTCCTCCGGCTCTGTCTGCTGTCCAGGAGGAGGTGAATCCTGACACAGCTGTGGTTTCTCTGTGCTCACCCCCCGAGAGGAAGAATAAGCCTGACAGGCTATTTTCAGTCTCCGATGGCAAGTTAGAATCTGCCATCTCTCAGCAGAAGGACTCTAAAATTAACTGGAACACCTCACAAAAGAAACAGTTCTTTGAAGCTGAGGCTCTTCTCAGAAATGTTTTTCCTACTTCACATGATGCCCTAAAGACCACAAGTTTAAGTAACGCAGACTTAAGGAAAATGCCTTTTGAGGATAGAAAAGTCAACTTCGATATCCCAGAAAATACCACAGCAGACTCATACAGGCAGCAAAGCACAGGAGGGAGAAATTATTTGCCAAGTACCATTACTAACATCTCTCCAGTCCAACGTGGCCAGGACTCTGACTTTTATTCTTCATCGTCTCTGAATTGGAAGCACACAGGAGCAAAGGCAGCCAGCATTTATGGCAAAGGCAGCAAAATTCCACCTGCAGACGACGGTGAGAACTCAAAGTGCAAATCTTTCCCTCCCAGTCAAAATACTGTGAAGCCGTCCATTCCATCCCACCCACCCGCCGGGGCCAGCGGACATTCAGAACCTAAGGAAACCCTTGGGCATGCATTTCCCTTTGGTCTCGGTGCTGAGTGTGTGGCAGACTATGCGGAAGAGCACGCTGATGGGACTGGCAGAGACTTCACAACAGCCACTTTACATAGCGACTCTCATACGAACATGCAGCAACTACTGGAAACGAAGAGTACTCAGTGTCCAAGTCTCAGCCGTGCGTCCTCTGGCGGGCTTGCTGCTGGGAGCCCACTCAACAGCAGTAGCCACAGCTCTGTGGCATGGAGTCCAACAGGGTCCCAGGAAAGTCAGGCAGAGATCATGTTTAATGACTGTAAAGGATCATTATCAGGAAATACAGAAGTGTCAGCAGTGACCTCAATAACTGATGAGTTAGAGCAAAGATTAATTATTCAAAATGATAAAGAAAGCACGGTTGATACGAATTGTCCCATGGGAATAAAACACCTTAAAGATTCACCCAGCTTTGGGGGAAATGTTGAAAAAGACGAGCTCCTCATAAGGCCAGTGGTAAAGACTACATGCCACAGAGAATTTGAAGACCTATCAAATGGTGAAGCCTGTTTTCAAATGAAATTTCCACTGAACACTGCCGAGTTCAACTCTGCAGTGTGTGCTGCAGATAATCTGTTTCTTATTGAGAAACCACTGACCAGTGACGCAGACCAATACAGTAAGCAAGATGAGATAACCCTGGGACTAACCAGCTTTACACAGGAGGCAGCAGAGTGCCAAAGCATTGCATCCATGAGGCCAAATGCTGAAGGAGATAAAAAGGAAACTTACCATCACCAAATGGACATACTGCATTCCCCTCAGAAACAGAAGGCTTTGAAAGGTGCAGTGCTATACAGAATCCTTTACTTCATTCTTACATGTTTGAGCTTTGGAAAGTCTTAATGTGAGGGCTTTTTTATTGCTTTGAATATTTTTTCTTTATTGCTGAACATATATTGAGTATTTTAGAGTTAAATGAATATGGGCAAGCATATATCAACCACCCCACCCATAAAAGTGCATAACAAAATTACCAAGGCTACAGTTTAATATAAAGTAAGAAAAAAATCAATTTCTCTTTAAAAGGTTGATGTATTGCCAAATCAATTTTGTAGGAGACATTAGCCTTTTGCCACTCTTAAAAAATCTACCAATTCTTTCCTTCTTGCAAGCTAAGCATGTTTAGAAGAATAGGAAAAATGTGTTTGTGATAAAATGTGTTTTTAAGCCTTGCTGTGGTGTTGCAGAAGCGTGGTATACATGTCTCAGGAGGCCATGTGGGATAGCAATTGAAGCAAAGAACACAAACCAGAAATGGCTATGACTAATCCTGACCCAGCTGTCCCTGGGGCCTCTGAACTCAAGCAGACCTCTGACCTCCCTTGTGCATTGGTTGGCCTTGCTCAAACCATTGATAAAACCCAGAAACTCTCCAGGCCGCAAGAGGGCTGAGATGGAAGCTCTTTCCTAAGTATATAATACCGCCTGTCTGCTTTCAATCTTGGGTCCATACTATACCATTTTGGTCACTTCATTAAGATCCCTTGTTGTTTTTCTCAGTAAGTCCAAAATATTTCATATTTAGTGTTAACATTATGACACACTGTATATTAAATTATATCTTGAACAAATAAACATTTTTATACTGCCAGTAACATTCCTAACTGTTCAAAAATGCAATTTTGAATGATGAAACTTCGAGAAGCCCTCTTTTCTTTGCTATTGTTCTATTCCTAATTTTTAAATAGAATTTAAAAACTTTATAAGTTAAAGTAAAAATACAAAAAGGACAATTACATAAATGTTGGCATAAAATGTGAAATTTATTGTATGGAGAATAAAAGCCCTAAAACAACACAAAATCTATACAGTCACCAACGTAAGATGAGCACCCTAAGGCCAAGATCCATCAGTTACATGACTGCTCCCCAGTGCCAACATACCTCCAGATACCAAGTGAATCGAATGAATCCCAGCATTGGGCTCAGCCCACGATTATTTAGGTCTTCAAGAAGCAGCCTGCTCTACTGTGTCTTGTAGAGCAGACACCTGCTCACCTAGGTGTATGTATATTCTTCCCATGTGCCTCTCCTTGGACTGCCTCTTCCAGCAAAACATACTTCCTTAAGAAGATCAGTAACTCAAGTCAGAATCCTCCCAAAGCTAATATTGCACCTCAATAGGCTTTGAAATTGTCTCATCTCGATGGGTTCCCTATGTTACTGTGATTCATCAAGACTGTTTCTGTAACTCCTCCTCCTCCAGCTTGAGGTATTCAAGCATTATGCTGATTCAAGTAGTAAACGGGTAGCAAATTTGATTCTGGGAAGTGTCCAAGCTTAGACTGAATGACTACTTTTTCAAAATCTTGTAGAAGTTTTTAAACATACAAAGGGTGGTTGGACCAAATTACCTTCTACGCTTTTGCAAAGGTGAGATTACACAACTAACAAGCAGGACAATGGGAGTGCTTTGCATCCTGTGGGCATTACAATCGGTTCTCAAATCAAACTATGAGACATACTGCAGGGCCCATATTTTCTTCTCATGTGAGTATATAAGCAGATATCCCAGACAAACGCTTTTCCCACCACATCCCAGGGCCATATTTCCATCACACACTTCCCTAAGCCCATCAGACTTCTTTTTTCTCCAGCAATTTCAGAAAACAATCAGTTTTAAATGTAAAATATTGACATTAGAAAATTATTCTTCTTATGGATGCCTTCAGAATCAACCTGGACTCTCTATCTCTACAAATAGAGGAACTACAAGGACATTGGAAAAAATAGCCAGAGACCAGTTCTGTGGCCTTTTTTAAAGTTCCACCACTCTGTCAAGTTCCAGAGGATAAAAACCCAACATGTTCATAGCTGTAGACCAAGTAGCCAGCACAGTGGAAACTAGATATAGATTCAATTCACTATCAGATTGAAGTATTCAATTACAGTGGAAGCAGCAATAACTATTACAGAATGAATGTCATTTTTCTGTCACCCTATTTCTTTCTAGGGAAGAGGTAGGAGTCAACAGCAGAGTTCTGGAAAATTAGAGGACTGGATAATGACTTGCTCTCCCTTCTGTGTCTTTAGCCCTGACAAGTGAAATTTAAATTATTATGCAAATTGATCACTAATAGTTATACATTAAAATAAAGAAGATGATTTATTCATGGATATATCCTATTTATTATTTAAATAGATCTGGGAACAAACTTTGATACTGATAAGTTAGAGCTTAATTTATAAAGATCAAGTTTTAAAAACTCCTCTGCTCCTGGGAATAGAATAAAAGTAAAGGTTAAGAGTTGGTCTTTTTTTAAATTGATGTTTACCTTTTCATATAGTACCAAAAAGTTAAAGCAAGTAAAATCTTCACCAATCCTAACCTATCAAATTATGTTCTAGGTATTACATGCTCAGCTATTTGAATACTTTTTATTTCACTCTTTTAGTTACCAGTATTTTCTTAAATTTTGCTTGTATTACAATTAGTTTATTTGTCATTTTCTTTCTTTTAATTAATACACAGCATCTCAGCTTATGAGGACAGAAGGCAGAAGTTTTAAAGTTATAATTGATATTTATTTAAAAGTTATTGTTATCTATTCAAATATAAAATTTTCAAGACTTTCATGCACTCTGGCTTTTTCCCCTCTTTTTCTCATTTTGAACCAACACATGCAGCAAGAAAAGTATCATGAAATTTTTATTCTTGTGATTCATGGAAGTCAAACCATAAAGGACTTGAGTTCAATAGTAAACTTATCATAGATTATCATATAACTAACTCAGGTAATCATATCTTGTCTTCTTATTGAGAATTCAGAGGACATAATTGAGAATTTATTTGCACTTTGCTCCTCCGGAGTAACTAATTAATATAGTATTGTGTATACTACTGCTGCCCAAGAAATATCTGTTAATTGAATCCAACTGAGGCAATGCGTGGTGACCCCCCTTTCCTATGTAACTCGATTTTTCAATTAAATGATTCTTCTTTTTTAAGCAATACAAGTTTAGAAAGTGAATCATGAAGAAGGTAAATGAAATTATTCTAATTCTAGTCTCCAGTGACTCTGTTTTAAATATTAGAATATTTGAAATTCTACCTTTTCCTATATAATGTGGTTTAATCTAGATTGGAATTTGCAAATAAATAGCCTCCTCAAGTTACCCCAGGAATTGCCTCCAAGAGGAACAAGGGCCAGTGATGGTTCCCAGAAGGAAGCAATAGACCAGTGGGCCAGGAGGAGGCAGCAATTCAAGGATGGCAAAAGCAGCAGCTCAGCCGGGAGAAGTTCATTCGCCAGCACCATCACAGAAGGATCCAGTGAGTAGACAATTACTTTCTTTTCCAAAACCAGAGGAAACTCAATGACTCACTGAACCTACAGGACTTCGGACCTATCCACATATATGTTTTCTAGCATTCCTGTCAAAATGGACGTTTGTACTTATTTCACTATCTCAAACCCACACTAGCAAATAGCTTCCCTTTGCCCCTGTAACTTGCTTTTTCACTTTCTGCCCCAGGAGTCTTACCCCTATGGACTATTCCAAGGGGATAATTTTGTTGGGCTTAATCAACAGGGAAGATCAGCAGGAGCTGGAGGGAGCGAGGAGAGTGAGGTTTTGGACACTGAGGCCCAGAACCACCTATTCCCACACATCTTAGGCTACATTGCATGACCTCATCCTGAGGCTTTTATCAACACAACTTTACTTTCCAGGAAGCTCTTGACTAGGCAAATATTTGTATTGTTCATTGCAGAAACTCACCCTTCCCCAAAGCCATCAAATTTGCAACAGAAAATGCCAACAGATCATTTATTTTCAGAGTCTCTTTGAAATCCTTAAAAGCCTCACCTTGCCATGTCTATAACTCATGATTCTGACTCAGTCCTAATCGAGTTCTCACTTTGAAAGACCTGCCTTAAACCCAATTTCTAACCCTCAATAAGATTGGACTTTGCCTCAGACCTCTCCCGGTGGTGTGCCAAGGGCTGTTGGTGTCCCTAAAGCCGCACTGCTGTAAATGCCCCTCCTCGCAGCCTTCTGTGGTTCTGGTTCCGGTCATTGGTACCTGCTCCCTCCTCTTACCTCTTCAGGGTTAATTTTACTATATCACACCTGATTTCCTTACATCTTATCCCCACTTTGTAAGTAGTATTTTTATTGTCTGTAAATTACTCATTTGAATGTGCCATGTATTTTGTGCCACAGCCTATGCTAACCCAGTGCTCTGTTTTCATACTACAGCAATGACCAGACATCACCAACACTGCACCAGTGTGCAGACAGAATGGTTTATTGCTTTCAGAGATAAGGGAGGACTCCCCCTACACAGAGCATTGGAAATGTCTCGGGGGGTGGGGGGGAGGCAAAGTCTATTTTATCGAGAATTAGAGATTTTGTTCTCAGTGTACTCAAAACTTCCTCAGTCTTGAGGTGACTAAGTAGTTGAAATTTCACTAAGATGGATTCCCCAAACTGGATTTCCTAGATAGCAATATCCTTGAAGTGTCATTCAAGTGTTTCTTGACCTTTTGTTTGATAAACTTGCAATCTGGAAATTTTCTGTCTTTTCACCGAAGAATACAAATCTTGTGTTATGCATGTAAGTCAGATACAATAGCCACTAGCCCTACTAGTCCGGATCCTCCCTGAAGAATATAGTTACACAAAAGCAATAGTCAGAGTGACAGAGATCTCCTAACGACATCCAAGGAGAGGTTCAGGAGGACATACATCACATACTCCACAGCAAACAACTCTGAAACCTCCTTTAGATGCCACAGTACTTCAAAGGCCCCTGTGCTGCGCTTCAGGCACCCAAGGAGGCCCTTATATAGCCCTGCTTTCCTCATATGATACCCGTATTCCTTGAGTTCTATTTTCTCCTTTCTGGGTTTTTCCTTGGACTCTTGAAATTCCTCTCCTTTGTACTGCAGACAATTCAACTGCAGTTCATGCCTCTAAACCCATGTAAACAAAATTATCAAAGTGTTCAACAATTAATCAACCCTACAGTAATCAGAACTAAGCCATCTTAAAAACTAAGAAGGAAGAATCTGAGGGAAGAATAGTTTGATGATAAATAAGAAAAACAGAAGCAACATTTTACATGTAGAAAACATTTTTATTGCTCATGGCAATAGCTTCCATTATTACCTGGAACTATTTATGATTGATCTAAACTAAAAAGACTGAACGGAAGCTTTGTTCAGTCTGATTAACCACAGAGGATCTTCTCGTGGCCTAGAGAAAAGGACCATTTTCCCACGTTTTCAGCTCTTCCTCCTACAGGACCAGTTCTTTCTAGTTCACAGAGTCTGTCAGGTTTCTGGAACCTTTCAATCCAAGTCCATTTCCTCCTTTGTTTTATGGACAAGTCTGCCTCTACTAGTGCTCTTAGACATTCATGTCCGTTCTGCATTTCTTGACACAAGTGTAGGTGTGCGAGAATCAGCCACAGTGGTTCACGGTAGCCAACTGTGCACATTTTTTGTTGTTTTTTTCTGACGCTGCAATTTAGTAGCATCAGGTTGGGAGCTTGAAATGGGCCATGGTGGGAGTATGTACCACAGAAACTGGCAAGCACTACACATCAGGGCTTTTTTAGGTTCCTTTTGGGAACTCTAATGTTAAACATTTACCAGTGCCCACTTGACACAACCCCTGGAATCAGCTGGATAACTTGCACCAATTCAAATTTCAGGCCAAAATTACACAATCATTTTGATTAAAAACAATGATTGTGTTTTCTTTGAGATGACTTCTGTTTTTAATGGAAATTTATACTAACAATTTGTTTTACATTGGACTTAAGGGAATGGAACCATCTGCTATTTTATTTTGTAGTTTATCTAAGCCCCAGACACAAGAGGCATGCTGTATTTCTTCAGCAGCTTTTTAGGAGAGACTGCACTTCACTAAGAGCTGCTGGAGCTAGCATTGTTTAATGTGTGGTTTAAATTTTATCTCATTTATAGAGTCAGGATATGCTACTAATCCGTGACTTGGAATCTGACAGCTTTATCGAGCATCATTACAGCTGGTGCTGTTCAGTCTGTTAATCTCATTCAGCTCTGACTTGCTCCATGATAACTGGAAAAGACATTAGGAATGACATGGTTACGTATGTGGGCACAGCTGATCAATCCATCTAGGCTGTGGGAGTGCTGACTAAGGCTCACCGGGTCAATAACCTGAAGGCTGCAAACTGAAGTCAGAAGGGTCTGCAGGCTCTGATTTTCAGAATCTCAAATGACTCCAGTGTCACCAACAGCTGTGGTAAGAATTTGGGTCTAATTGTGTGAGGCTACTTGAGAGCATTTTTCTTATTTCAGCTGTAAAAATTATTATGGAAATGTATTTTCAAACATTAGTTTGCATAGAAATAAGAAAGCCGAAGTGCGGGGTGGGGGGAAAGAGAAGGAAATGAAGGCAGGCCGAAGAACTTTAATTTCTAATAATAAGAGCTAAAAATTACATTGTGCTTATTCTTCCAAGTTTTATAACACAATAGCTTATTAATTCTCCCAATAGCACTATGAGCTAAGTACTATATTTTGATCCTAACTTTACCAGATGAGGAATCTGAGTCATGGAGAGAAGTGACTTGTCCAATGTCACTTCGCCATAGTTGGTGTTTCAAACCCAGACACCCTGACCAGAGTCTATGCCACTGAACACAACTCACTGTTTCTGGTTGGATCATTCAAATCTGATCATGGTCTCTCTCCGGGGAAGTCCAAACAGGTCTCCCTTAATCAGATACCAGTTTTTATTATCCTCAAGTAGTTCCATGGAATGAATGAGATATGAGAATGTCTAAAGACACCTGGAACTGAGCTAAGTATTTTATATTTTTTTATTCTGATATCAAAAATAAGGGAAGTATTTCAAGTTCTCAAGAGCACAGAAGTACAAATGCAGTATCAGTAATGCCAACATAATTAAGAGCTCATTGTGTTACTGTTTCATTTATTAAAAAGCTCATCTAGCAAGCCAAATTTTGGTGACAAAGTCACATTTGAGTATGTTTGCTACGTGGCTCAAAGGTCCCCAGGGACAGTTGTTGAGAAATCTAGCAGTTCAAAGCTGCAGCAGGTGTGTGGCTTGCTGCTTCAATGGACTTTAACACAGGTATTATGTCTCAGTTTATGTAAGAGGATGCTGATTAGCTCTGTCTTGGTAACTGAATGAACAGAGAACTGCTCATCCACATAATCAAATCTGCTTGTAAATAAGTGAGCTATTTTAATAGTCCTATGCATGCTGTTAAAAACAAAGATCACTATAATTTAAAGGCCCATCCTCAGACCATAACATAATAGGGGATGATTACAGAGCCACCGTGGACAGCTACTCCTCAGAAAAAATAAAATAAAATAACATTAAGTCACGGGGCCCAGGAATGTATGTACATTACAGTCATAAATATTAATATGTAACTGAATATTTAAGGCCAAGTATATAGAAGATGAATCAAATAAGGGAAGATGCTTTAAATGCCTTTGGGGCTTCTGTAACTTTAGCAACTGCTATGTATGAGAAAGCATCTTGGATTTAGACTTAAAGCTCAAAAAGATGGGTCAGTAAATTCTGATAATACTAGAGGCCCAGTGCACCAAGTTCGTGCATGGGTAGGGTCCCTAGAGGCTGCTGGCTGCCAGCCAGGGCCTTTCTTCATTTTTCACCGCCCCCTGGTGGTCAGTGCACATCATAGTGAGCGATCGAACTCCCAATCAGTCAAACTCCTGAGGGGACACTTTGTATATTAGGCTTTTATATAGAGAGATTTGGGGTTGACATTTCCTACCATATAAAGTCAAATGTCACACTCAGACTTATTCAAAAATAAATGCCAAAAAAAACCCTTAAAATATTTTGAAGTATTATGCATGGAAGATGGCATCCCATATCCTGAGTTAAAGTATTCTATTCTAAAGAGTTCATAATTTTATTTCAATAAATAAGATATCTCACAAAATTCTCATATCATTTACATTCCAACTTTGTTAATATGTAATATTCCCATATGTCATCCCCTTTATTTCCACACACCAAAATTATATTTAGTCAGTCAACACGGTCTATCTTTCCAGTGCCTATTTCCCCCTATAGTAGTGATGGCGAACCTTTTGAGCTTGGCGTGTCAGCATTTTGAAAAACCCTAACTTAACTCTGGTGCCGTGTCACATATAGAAATTTTTTGATATTTGCAACCATAGTAAAACAAAGACATATTTTTGATATTTATATTATATATTTAAATGCCATTTAGCAAATAAAAATCAACCAAAAAAAATGAGTTTGCATGTTACCTCTGACATGCGTGTCATAGGTTCACCATCACTGCCCTATAGCATGTCTATCTTCCTGTAAATGTTGCCCACTCCTCAGGGTCCAGTCTAATGATATTCTTCCTTTAATCATACCCTTCCCCTATAGCCAGAATCACTACTTCCTCTGAGATCCATATCGTTCTCATCTTTCCATCTCCATTGTGCCTAAAATTGTACCTTGCTCATGACAGAACACTTATTTTAAATTAAATTAATAAATTCATGAATGTACCAGAAACTGTTTAAACTGTGGATTAGTGTCAAATGACTAATAAAAATCTTATTTGGTGTACAAACTATAAGAACAAGCATTGTTTCTGACTGCAAGAATCTATGCTTTGTGAATAAACCACCCCTGACCATTTCTACACAAATTAAACAAATATAGGAGCTAGAAAACTACTGTTACACTTCTGTGTGTCAGGACAACAGCTGGCATTTACACTCTTCAATCCAGTGCTAGGGAAGCAGAGGTAGAAATGTAGGGGCCAGGACAAGAACCATTAGGAACGAGTCTCCAGAGGAAACCAGTGAGAGCAGCGCCACTCTTCCAGGGGCTGTAGCAAACTGACCTGCAGCAGAAGTCCAATGGTTAAGAGACGGGCATAGGAACAACTACAGTATGCAAGAAGAAATAGAAAGAGAGGTGTGTTTGTTGTTGTTGTTGTTTAAGAAGCATTCTGTGATCTTTAAATCCCACCCTCTTCAAGGGAGTTGAGAAATGCACATAAAGGAGTGATGTTTTGAAATTACATTTTGGTTATGAAACGGAGCTTCTTAATACTGCACCCTTGAAAGACTGGAAGACTTAGGGCGTGACTTTATTCATGTTTGAACTCCTGCATGGGGCCACAAAGAAGCACTTGGAAGCTAATATAAAAATGCAATTTCTTTTCCTTAACTGGCACAGTCTTCCACACTATCCAAGAGACTCCCAAATACACAGAAACACCAAAACTGCTAGGATTGAAATTGTCAGATGAAACTTTATTCTACACATTAAGACCATAGTGAGTTTTTCTAAGAATGTATGGTTATGTTGCTGCACCTTCTTTGAAGCATAAAGGCAATAATGCTTTTTTTTCCTTGTGCTTGGAATTTTGAAAGGAATGGTAAAGCTTACTCTCAGTCTTGTGTGGCTTTCTCTTGATGCCTAAATACTAATATATGTCTCAACAACCATTATTTTCCCATAGTTTTTCTACCAAAATAATAATAATAATTAATAATAATAATAATAATAATAATAAATAAAATAAGGATTTACTGTGCTGTCTGTAGTCTGCTGATTCCTGCAGTGTGGGTCCTCAAGCAATGCCTTCTTCATTTGTGATATCTTCAGATTATGTAAGTTCTTCCCCAGAGAATTGTCTCTCCAGCTAAGCTATTTGCTTCAAGGGTGATACTCTGCCTTCAGCACAGGCTTCGCCCCGCACACATCCTTTGGCTGTTTTCTCACTGTGGCCATCAGTGTGTGCTCACCTTCTTTCCAGAGCACAGTTCATGGTGTCACCTTTTCTGCTCCTCAGTCATCTCAGAAGACAGCTGTTCTGTGGACTTTGGCTTTCGAGTTGATATTGAGGAAAAAGGTTTCTACACGGAGATTTTCCATTCAGCAGCCTGGGTTTTTCGAGGGGACGATGGGAACCCGGAGGACAGCCCCAGATGCCTTAGTAAAAAACCCCGACCTGCAGCTGGTAAGGACTCTATGATTGTGATAAAATGAATGTGTATGTCTTAGAGCAGTGATGGCGAACCTATGACATGCGTGTCAGAGGTGACACGCAAACTCATTTTTTTGGTTGATTTTTCTTTGTTAAATGGCATTTAAATATATAAAATAAATATCAAAAATTTAAGTCTTTGTTTTACTATGGTTGCAATATCAAAAAATTTCTATATGTGACGCGGCACCAGAGTTAAGTTAGGGTTTTTCAAAATGCTGACACGCTGAGCTCAAAAGGTTCGCCATCACTCTTAGAGACTGTAACCAGGCTCTAGGCAAGTCTCTGAAGTCGGCAAACTTGCACACTGGGTGTAGCATTTGGAGAGAAGTATGTGTACTTGAATATATAGACATATATAATGTATTTATTAATAGTGTGAAAGAATCTGAAGCTATTAAAATAAAAACTGTCTTAAGAGCTCAGTCAAACATAGAAAGTAATTTCAAAGTTGGAGTAAAGATTACTGGAGGAAGAGTCAAGCCTATTTCATCCTATAAGTAAAAAATACTATTTTTCAAAAATGTACTCGAGAGTATAAACAAGTAACAAATTATAATTTATTGTTCCAATACCAAAACATAACCATTTTATTGTTTCTGCATTGTCTTTTTATTATACACTAGAGACCCAGTGCATGAAATTCATGCATGGTTAGGGTCCCTAGGCCTGGCCGGCAATCAGAGCCGATTGGTGCCTTCTGGCTGCCAGCCAGGGCCTTCCTTCTGGCTGCCAGCTGGGGCCTCCCTTCCCCCAGCTGCCAGCTGGGGCCTTCCTTCATTCCATGCCACTTCCTGGTGGTCAGCACATGTCATAGCAAGTGATCAAACTCTCGATCGAACTACTCCCGAGAGGGCACTTGGCATATTAGCCTTTTATATATATAGATAGGTCTAGTCCTGTTTTATTAACATATATGAAATATGCATTTGATATTGTCATGTCTATAGTCTGAAACATAAGAATGTGCTAGTTATGCTGATTGTTATGAAGACTTGAAGTGTTACATATATAAAATGCTTATTTTCTTAACTATGTGATATTGAGAGATCAATAAAGAAGATTGAGATTGGGAGGAAAGGTGATTTGTAGACAAAACCAGTCATTTTTGAACTGAAAAGCATCTTTATTAACCGAATGGTATTTTAAGATGTTGCAATACTAATTTGTATCTACCAGCATGTATTTTGTGAGAATAAATGTTACGCCTTAAAAATATCCAATTCGTTATTTCCTAAAAGAGCTCTTCTATTAGTTGGAGAAATAGATAAACAAAGGTTTGGATCACTACAAAATTCTATTGCTGGAGCCACAAGAAAAAGTTAGGGTATTTTAACTTTCACATTTAACAAGATGATTCCAAAGTAGTGTTATTTGAGGGGATAAACTACTTGAAGATGAGCCCTGAAAAAGACAATGGCATTTATTTGTAGCTTTTCGGCAGCTGTGTCATACATTACCCACCAGACAGTGGCAAGGGAAACCAGGACTATAAATCTTAAAATATGAAAAAATTATCTTCTGAATGGGGGGAAGAAGGGGGGGGGGACATGTTGCAAAACATTTTGATTGTCTTTTCTCCCACAGGAGACTGCTACAGTTGAGTTCACCAGTTAAAGATTTTATTGAATTGTTTATATCTTAACAATTTCATGTTATAAGGAAAAACAACAAACAATTTGATTTAAATCAATGGTAAAAATACTTCATTAAACAAATATCTGCTGGGTAATCAATATGTCAAAAGCAGAAGACAGTATCAAGAGGATAACCTACAGGGAGCAAGAAGTTTTGACAAGTGGGGAAGTTAAAAATTATTTCTACAAAGGTCAGAAATCGTTTCCGATTTTCCTTTTTGCCCTGATTAGCTACCAGCCTATTGCAGACTGCTAAAATATACATTTCTGTAGCTTTAAATTTCCCAGTTCTGCTTCTTAAGTTATACTGAAATCCAGTAACTGGCAGCCCAAACAAACATGTAAAATGGCTGCCACAAGGGAAATGTACTAACAAATGATAGAGATCTTCCCAGGAGCACAGAATAGAGCAGAGGGCATAATTTTAGAGCTGGAATATACCAATACCTTCACGGCAACTTGGTATGCTTTTCCAGATGCTGTTTTCAACAACAGAAAAACAGTATTTTTCCCAGGCATTTTGGAAAGACCAACATTCCTTCAGGAATCCACATGAAGAGACTATATCTTTCCTGTCTTTGTTTGCCAATTTTGGCAGCCAATGTTTATCATGTAAACTCCATGAGAAAAAAGTCTCTTGTCTGTCTTTGCCACTACAGTCCTGATGCATAGGAAAATACCTGGGCACATAGTAGATACTCAGTAAATGTTTGTGAAAGACTTCTGCTATTAGGCTACAGGGAACTGTTAAAGACAGTGATGCTTGCTTCCTTGTTGTTATCAGATATTTTTATTCCCTAGCTGACCAGGGAGATGGTCACATCCAATCACATTTGTACAGATTGACTAATCTTTTACTGTCCTTGTCATTTCTTATAGGAAACTGAATTTTTTAGAAGTATTGATTTACCACAGAATATCTGGGAGGAGTTTTATTAAAATAATGGCATATCTTCTTACAAATTCTGAAAAATACAATGTAAATATGTAATAACTAGAGGCCCAGTGCATGAAATTAGTCCCTAGGCCAGGGCTGATCGGGGCCTTCTAGCTGCCAGCCGGGGCCTTCATTCATTCTGCACTGCCCTCTGGTGGTCAGCACACATCATAGCGAGCGATCAAATTCCCAGTCTCCCGGTAAAACTCCTGAGGGGACACTTTTCATATTAGTCATATATATATATATATATATATATATATATATATATATATATATATATATATATATATTAGAGGCCCAGTGCACAAAAATTTGTGCACTCAGGGGGGAGGGGAGGTCCCTCAGCCCAGCCTGTGCCCTCTCGCAGTCTGGGATCCCTCAGGGGATGACCACCTGCTGGCTTAGGCCCGCTCCCAGGGGGATTGGGCCTAAGCTGGTAATCAGACATCCCGCTGGCAGCCCGGCAGCCATTGGGGGATGTCCACTTGCCAGCGGGGAGCAGGCCTAAGCTGCAGTCGGACATCCTTAGCGCTGCTGAGGAGGCAGGAGAGGCTCCCACCACCACTGCTGTGCTGGCAGCCATCAGCCTGGCTTGTGGCTGAGCAGAGCTCCTCCCATGTGAGAGCACCCTGACCACCAAAGGGCAGCTTCTGAATTGAGCATCTGCTCCCTGGTGGTCAGTGTGTGTCATAGTGACCAGTCATTCCCAGTCCTGCTGTTAGGGTCAGTTTGCATATAACCCTTTTATTATATAGGATAGAGTCATGGTGCGCGGGTGGAGGCCCACTGGTTTGCCCTGAAGGGTGTCCCGGATCAGGGTGGGGGTCCCGTTTGGGTGCCTGGCCAGCCTAGGTGAGGGGATGATGGCTGTTTGCAGCTGGTCACACCCCCTTCAGGATGGGAGTCCCCACTGGGATGCCTGGCCAGCTTGGATGAGGGGAAGATGGCTGTTTGCAGCTGGTCACATCCCCTTCAGGGTGGGGGGTCCCCACTGGGGTGCCTGGCCAGCCTGGATGAGGAGATGATGGCTATTTGCAGCTGGTCACCCCCCTTCAGGGTGGGGGTCCCCACTGGGGTGCCTGGCCAGTCTGGGTGAGGGGCTGAGGGCCGTTTTCAGGCTGGCGGGTGACTGAAGCTCCCAACCTCTCCTTTTTTTTCTTTTTTCTTTTTTATTCTGGGATTTATTTACCTTCTATGGCTGTCACTGGAACTGAGAGCTGGCTTTAGCTCTGAGGCTCAGCTCCAGCTCTGAGACCTCGGCTGCTGAAAGCAGGTATCTGCTTTTGTTTGGCTTCTATAATTGAAACACTATTGCAACTCCAGCTCTGAGGCCCGGCTCAGCTCGCTGAAAGCAGGTTTCTGGGGATTGTTTAGCTTCTATATTTGCAACATTGTTTCTTAGACTGCAGCTCAGAGGCCCACAGTGGTAGGAGGGGAACCTTGGCTTCCTCCTTCACTGGAGCAAGCAAGCCTCCTGTTCGCTTTAGCTGCCTGGCTGCTAGCCGTCATCTTGGCTGGCAGTTAATTTGCATATCTTGCTGATTAGCCAATGGGAAGGGTAGCGAAGTTATGGTTAATTACCATGTTTCTCTATTATTAGATAGGATAGATAATATATCTCCCAAAGATTAGGGACTCACCCACATAGAGCACCTGTCAGAGATGACAAGGAAGAGATTCCCCATAAAGTAGAAAGCTGGACTAAGGTCCTTCTCCACTCAAAGTATAACTGCTAAGTCATTTTAAATTCTCAGGATTTTCTTTGACCTCTTGATGGCTTCTAGTTCTATCCATATTTTGTCTACATAGCACATTCTGTAACAGCCTTTAAATATGTAACCTAAAGAGGATGCAGCCCTGCAAAGCAGAAATGTTCTTGATATCCAACCCAGAGAAAGATATAAATCTATCTGTAAAATGAGAATCGAAATACAAAAATACAGTAAGTCTAATCTATTCCTATTTTTTAATAAAAGGGTATTCTAGTAAATTATAATTTTAAGATGATAATTTACCCTGCCCTTATTAATAAATAAGCATTCTTATTTTGTAATTAATTACCTCAGGGACTTATAACAGGGCTATTACTAATAATTCACTTCTGAGGTTCAGGAAGTTTATCATTATATTTTGTTATGATTCTTTCTTTATTAACATGTTAAGCACCCAGCCTGTTTTGTCTTCCAGATGGAAAGTATAGTGTCAGTCACCAGTGACTGACAGGGCAAAAAGGAAAATTGGAAACTACTTCTGACCTTTGTAGAAATAATTTTTAACTTCCCCACTTAATGTGTTAAAGACTAGAGTCCAGGTGCACAAAATTCGTGCACAAAATTCATGCACGGGGAGGTGGGGAGGGGTGTTCCTCAGCCCAGCCTGCACCCTCTCCAATCTGGAACCCTTCGGGGGATCTCTGACTGCCAGACATCCCTCTCACAATCTGGGACCACTGGCTTCTAACCAGTTGCCTGCCTGATTGCCCCTAACCACCTCTGCCTTGGCCTCTGCCACCGTGGCTTTGTCTGGAAGGACATCCGGAAGATGTCCATTCTAATTAGCATATTACCCTTTTATTAGTATAGATATTAACAAATGTATACACACACGCATGCGCGCATGCACACACACACACAGAGACAAGACTGTATGAGGTAGCAAAAGGAAAGGGGACAAGATACATGGAAAAGCAGACTGAGAAGTGGCTGAGCCACATTAAGTAAAGATCCGTGGACTAATGTAAAAATCCATGGATTCTTACTGTGAAGTCTATGGAACTCTCCACCTTGAAGCCATCACAACTTTACAGTTACAGTTCCTACGAGGCTCAGCTTTTTCTGTTTCTTTCTGAGAAGCTCAGTTGTTCAGCGCTCTTGGATTTCTATAAGACCTAAATGTACGGCTAAGAATTCTGTTTTCTTATTTCTACCTTGAAATAAATGTCCCACTATTGACAGATCTGAGTGACAGACCTGTAAGGCTCAGCTGCCATTTGGGAGTCATGCTGCCTCAGAGTCGTCAGCAGTGTCTCTTCCTCACCCTGTGACTCAGGCGACTTGTTTAACCGCTCTGTGCCTCAGTTTCCTCCTCTCCAAAAATATAATAATAGGTTAATCAGAAGATTAAATTAGATAATATTTATAAAGTGTTTAAAACATTTTTATTTAGGCCTGGTATGCAATAAACAAGCAGTAAATACTAGACATTTTTATAATCATAATTATGGTACTTAAAGATGAACTCAAAGGATGTCCTCTTTGCTTCCTCTATAGTTCGAGAGCGAACCCTAAGGCTCTTCAAAGGAACTGATGATTGTCCCTGGGGCTTCCAAATTCAATTCTCCAAACCAATCGTGGTAACAGAAGTGGATGCTAGTAAGTTGTCTCACTCTAGCAGTTTTAATCTAAATAGCCTTTGATATCATAGTCCTGAAAAGCATGCATATGCAATAGAAGCAATTTCTAAATTTCAGTCTATCAGAAACGCATGGTGATTGACAGATGCCCACAACATGACCAGATGTTTTTTATAAGACATGCTTTCCTGATGGAAAATACTCCTCTGCTATACATAGGGCACTGGTCTCCCTGCCCAAAACTAACCCTACCTGCAAAGAATAACAGCCTAGGAGTAGGCTGTTGCTGATTTATTAGTACTTAATATTTTCTGGGAAGCATTCCATTACCCCCTGAATTATTTCCCTACAGCTTTTCAGATCTCCTTATTTCCTAACAAGCAAATTAAGAATTAGTAGGTGCCTAGGGAAAGTTGGATCCTTTGCTCCCTACTCTATAACATGAGAGTAATGTGAGATCAATGCTTGGAGGCCAGAACACGAAGGCGGGGAGGCATATAAACTAAAGGTGTCCACACCCACATGATGCATTAGGTGAGGCTTAATGAGATTATCACAGAGGGAGGCCCAGTGCCACTAGCGGGTTTCTCATTTACATTTCAGTACTTGTCTAGACTGTAAGTTTCCCAAGGTCAGAAACTATATCTTACACAGTATTTTATCCTCAATACTTTCTGCAGTATCCCAAAGGCAACAGAGTAGATGCCCAAAAAGCTTGTTGAGTGACAGGACGAGCCCTGGGTGCCTAAGGGCTGGGGATGCATAGGGCAGAGAGGAAGGGAGAAGTGCCGTCCAGCAGGATTATGACCCGTCCTGCCTTGTCCTGGTGCTCTAGTCCCTTCTCTGGTGCCCTTATCACCAGGGTCACATGGCGCTTTCCTTGGCCTGTCAGCAGTCAGGTACCAGTCCTCCTCTGCTGTACGCTCTGTGGTTCTGCTAGGAGTCAGCTCTCCTATCTGTAAAGAAGTGGCTGGCTACTCAGCTCTGGCAGCAGGGGTGGCAGACGCAGTATTTGGAGTTGGTGCCTCCTAGCCCAGCATTTCAGTCATAGGTGGCACCAGTGGGTAGGAAACAATGTGCCCAACCACTATCTTTTATATGAACAGAATTTTCTAATCAAATCTCAGTTCATAGGAATGGAGGCAAGAAATACTGAGTATCTATACAGAATGTGAGATATTCCTGGTGTAGCAACGAAGCCAGGTTTTCTAGTTGTAGGGCCTGCCCTAAGGAAACGTCTTACAGGTTATCACTTTTGCCAGGTGCTCAATGGCACAGATTTGGGGTAATCCTGTAGAGGCTTAGTCTCCTTTAAACAGGAGGGGATTATCTATGGACTAAGTAACCTGGATATCTATTTCACACTCATTGGTGTTTATAAAGAAAGAAATTTACATATTTATAATATCAAAATAGCAATTAAGTGCACGGCAAAGCCTTCAACCCATAATCCAGGGCTGGCACCTGTGAAAAGAGAGAGGGAGAGAAGCAGGATTGGGTAAAAAGAACCTCAAACTGCAGTGCAGCTCTGAGAAATTCTGAGACAGACTGACGGGAAGGCCCACAGCAGCAGGTCCCTGACTGAGGCCCCGCGATGGCCAGGAGCAGCTTGGCTCCCGTGTCCTTTCCGACTCACTCACAGGCCGCGAACAGCGCCTTCCCGGGGAGGACGTAGCCTTAGTGTGAGGCGCGGTGCTCAGAAAGTGTGGCAGTTGAAGACGTTTACTCAGTTACAAACCTCACATCACATCTCTTGAAGGTGTATGTTGGCAGTGTAGGTCCGACACCTCCACGGAGGGTGTGAATAGGAAGCCCTCAGCAAGCAGGAGAAAATTGATAGGAACAATCCAAATAAAGGAGTGACAAATACTAGTTTGAAAATAACAAAATATAGAAAGAAATTTAAGAACATATAAATTAATGGCAGAAAAAACATGTGTATCACTTGTAAATCTTAATGTGTAAAGATGTCAATTCTTCCTTAAATTGATCTGTAGATGTAATCCCAATTAAAATTCTAGTAAAGTAGCTGTTTTAGTTTTTGCTTTTGTGGTAAATTTTCTTAAATTAGATTCTAAAATACTTATAGAAAGCAAAGGGCCAAGTTATTAAGCTGAAATTTTTTTTTTTAGGGAAAAAAGCCTTTTAATTCTGAGTTAGATGTCAAAATTCGAATGCATGGATATATTTTTACTTTGAAATGAATGAATTTCAATTAAAGTTTAATCAGTTAATCAAATATGTAAATGATGACTTAACAAATAATTTTCTTATTAAGGGAAGGGAAAGGGAGGAAATTTACCCAAATGTAGGGGGGATTTGGGGGTGGAAGAATGAACCCCAAATAAGTGTGGAAAGGGTAGAATTGGAACATGGTTACAGAACTCAGGTGACAAAAGATAAAGATTGCAAATTTTGTCCAAGGTCAATCTTACTTGGCCCTTTAGTGCCCTTCAAATTAACAAGAACAAAAAACAATTGTGGGATTACTTCTTTATAGACACAAAGACAGGCAACTTTTTATCATCAAGTGGCTTCTGGTTTTTGTCACTGCGTTTTTAAAAAGACATCTAGCTTTAAGGATATAAATGTTTATTCATGGGGAATGTATTTATGGATGTTTCTCATCTTCCCACTCCACTTTCTTCTCTCCCCCTCCCCTCTTACCATTTTTCTCTTCTCTTTCCTTTTCCCCTTTTGCCTACTCTCCTCTTTCTACCTCTGACTTTACAAAATTTGTCTTAAATAAAGAAATAAACTAATTCATAAAGAAAATAAACGACTACCCCTTTTTCTAAAAAATCAAATAGGTCTGACTTTAAAAGTTTAGCAGATTTTTGCAAAATATCCAAAACCTTGACAGACTTGACTCTGTGCCTGTCATTCTAGATAAAATAATGAAATGCAGTTTCATAAAACGTTATGATCTCTTTAATTTTTGATACCTTTGCAACTGTTCAACTGAAATCTCTGTTAACCGTATCTCATCCATTCAAATGCGAAACAAAAATGTTTGGATTGCAAATGACTGTATTTAGGAGGCCTTGAGGTTTTGTAATAGGAAAAGCTGAAGCGTGTCTACTGTAGCAGAAATGGTACAATACATAGTTAACCTAGGATTTTATTCAATATCAGAAAGTGCTGCCCTGGCAGAGATTCATGTAGCTGCTGAGTCTACTTCTTTTTTAAAACGTTTCTCAAGAGCAACCTCTGAAACCCATTGTCTAGTCAAATCTACTAAATGAGTGGTTGAGGGACTTCAAAATTACACATATTTTCAGCACTTCTGAGAATCTCATTCACACCACACAACATTGTTCTGGATGCACTGGAGAGGCTTAATTACACACTGGAGATAAAAAGATAAAGCGGGAGACGTGTAGGTGGGATGGAAGTGATTATCCATAAGTATATAGAGAGGGAGCTTGCGTGTAGCTTACATAACTAATTGCCCACACCCACCAGCTGGCATTTGCATGAACATTTTCTATGAAAGACTAAATGCTTGTGCGATCTGTTGGCATAAACAAAAGAACCAGATGTTCCAACTTTGATACCAAGCAAACTTGAAAAGGAAACTATACATTTAGGGATGGACAAACCATACAGGAAATTGTGGACAGGCCCATCTTTCTGGAAGCTCTAGAATTAAAATGCTACTGTTGTAGTACAATTTTTTTTTTTAATGAAAAGGACAAGCCCCTTTTTTAAATTATAAGGTTTTCAGATTCTGCTTTGTATGTAAATATGCATGAAAGGCTAGAGTCGCTCAGCATTTAACTTTCTATAAACCCAGAACTATTTAGTCAAGTATCCTTTTGGAGAAACAAACTTAGAAAACAATAGTCTTGTTTTTCCACCATGTCATTCCTTCCTGTGTAATGTAGGATACACGCTTCTAGCTGCTCCCAAGGCCAAGTAGGGCAACCATCTGTATGATATATTGCCGGGTCACCTTGAAATAGTTCCCTCCTCCAAGAAGTCCTAATGCCTCAAATTCCTACCATTAATTAGTAGATAAAGGGAAAATTTGTAAGTTGCATTGCAAAATGGAACACACATCTATCATTAAAGCTAAAAACAAACTATCGAAAATAATACCGTTACTAGTACAAACAAGAATCCTTTTTACTCTCATAGCTCAAAAATACAAAGATAAATACTGTAACAATTTTTAAATGAGTAAAATATTTAAGTAGACATTTCTCCAATGAAAATGTACACATAGCCAATAAGCACATAAAAAAATGTTCAACAGTCATCAGGAAAATGCAGAGGACAACCACAGTGAAATGCCACTTCACACTCACTAGGGTGGCTATAATCAAAAAGTCAGAAGCAACAATTCTTGGCAAGAATGTGGAGAAATCCAGAACATGTATGCAATACCAATGGGAATGTAAAATGTAAAACAGTATGACCGCATCTCAAAAAGTTAAATAAACATAGTTACCATTTGACTCACAGTTCCACTCATAGGTATATACCTAAGACAAATGAAAACCTATGTCCACAAGAAAACTTGTACACAAATTTCCACAGCAGCATTATTTATTCAAAAAGTGGAAACAATACAAATTCCCATCTACTGATGATGCATAAAAAAATGTTCTATATCCTTACAATAAAATATTTATTCAGCAATTAAAAGAAATGTAATACATGCTACAATGTGAATAAATCTTTAAAAGAGCATGAGTTTGTGTGGGGGGGGGAGGTTGGGAGTTAATGGGGGGGATGAGGACACATTTGTAATACCTTAACTAATAATAATAATAATAATAAAAGAGTTTGCTAAATCAATGATGCTAAACACAAAAGATGACATACTATATGATTTCACTTATATGAAATGTCCGCAATAGGCAAATCCATAGAGGAGGAAAAAATAGATAAGCAGTTGCCTGCAGCTGAGAGGCTGGCGGAAATAGAGAGTGACAGCTATTAGTTAGGGAATTTCTTTCTGGGGTAACAAAAATGTTCTAAAATTATATTGTGGTGATGGTAGCACAATTTCAAGAACATAGTAAAAAACATTTAATTATATGCTTTAAATGGGTGAAATATATGATATGAGAATTAAATCTCAAAGGTGTTGAAAATGAATTATTTCCATATTGGTGGAGCCCTTAAGTCAAAAATTATTGTTTAAAGGCAGAGTTTACTTAGGAGTCAAGATGTATTATCACACACTTATACTTTGATTATAGTAGTTTATGACTTTACCTAGTCAATTATTTAGCAGGTATTGATCAGCACAAATAGCTCTAACATTTGTCTTCCACTTTCCTCATACTCCTTAAAATTCTTTATCATTTACTTTCCCATCTCCAGAGTTAATCACCTTTCATTGGTTCTTGTTCTTGACTTCTTTAATAGACTGGAATTTAAAAAGCTATTTCTATGGAATGTTTTGTGGTGTCACTGTTGAAGTCCATCTTGAAATTCTTCTCTTGCCTTCACTGATCTTATACTCTTGCTTCCATGTTCTCTGGGATCCATCGGCTCCATCTCTATTCTATGTTCCTTTTTGGCTCCTCTTTCCCTCCTCTCCTTAAAGGTGATTATTCATCAAGGATTTGTCCTCAATACTCTGCATTTCTCTCCTTACACTTGTCCCTTTCTTCATACATTCTGAACCCATTTCTCAGACCCATCACATATCCTAGGTTTCAAACATATTTTTCTATCAGCCTAATAAACATTTTCAATTTTCTCTTCCATGGTTATTTTAGCATTACCAAAAAACACACATGTTTAGCCAACTTTTTAAATGCCCTACGATGTGCCAGAGATTATACTAGACATGAGAAACACATAGATGGATGGATAGATAGATGATAGATATAGATAAGTAGGTAGGTAGGTAGATAGATAGATAATAGGTAGATAGATAGATAGATAGATAGATAGATAGATAGATAGATAGATAGATAGATAGATAGATATAGATAGAAGATAGATAAATTTTTACTTGCTCTTGAGGTATTCATAGTCCATTAGGTATAGAAAGGCAGATATGAAAATGAGTGAAATGAAGTGGTTTAGGTCCTATGCCAGCATTTTATACCTTCCATTCATTTCCAGTTTGTATTCCCAGAGTCCCATTACAGGCCTGTTTTAATTCTGATAATAATATATCTTCTTCATTTAATCTCTCCCTATTGTAAATCAATCTTCTAAAAACCACTGCATATATATTGTCTGCTCACAAACTTTAATGGCTCTCTATTGTTGAAGGATCAAGTACAAATTCCTCATCCTCACATGGAAGACCCTTTACACACTGGCTAACTGTTTGATCTTCTCCTCCACACTCACCCTACCTACCAACAACCTCTGCTGCAGTTGATCTGAGTCACTAACTTTTTGGCATGTCTTAAAACATTCTGCTTGTGTACCTTTGCTCAGAAAACTTCTATTTCTTGGCTTGTTGACTGAGGTTATGCTAGCTTTGGTAACAAAAATATATAAATGGCTTAAGACAATAAATGCTCATCAGTCACTCGTATTAATGAGTGACTAATAGTACAATGTGGATGTTCTTGATTGAATGCTGACTTTGACCTACACAATGTTTCAAGATCCAGGTGTTTTGTTTTCTTTTGTTGTTGTTCAGTGTTATCATCCCCTAGGGCAGCTGTTCTCAACCTGTGGGCTGCGACCCCTTTGGGGGTCGAATGACCCTTTCACAGGGGTTGCCTAAGACCATCGGAAAACACATATATAATTACATATTGTTTTGGGGATTAATCACTATGCTTTAATTATGTTGAATTTGTAACAATGAAAATACATCCTGCATATCAGATATTTATTTTACGATTCATAACAGTAGCAAAATTACAATTATGAAGTAGCAATGAAAATAATTTTATGGTTGGGGTTCACCACAACATGAGGAGCTGTATTAAAGGGTCGTGGCATTAGGAAGGTTGAGAACCACTGCCCTACGGCCTTGAAGCTATCTGCATCTGGCAAGCAGATGGGAAAGGAATATGAAGGGTGGTCCCTGGGATGTTTTTGGGGGTCAGGTCTAGCAGTGGCATACATCACTTCTACCCACATTCTATTGGCCAGAACTCAATCATACTGCCTATCCAACTGCAAGAGAGTCTGAGAAAAACTGTCTAACTGTTGAGTTCAGGTAGAAGAGGAATTCATTTCGTGAACACCCAGCAGTCTTTGCCACCCTGACCTCCTCATTACTCCCCACTGTGGGGAATCTAGCTCCACCTCCTCTGGAAAGCATTTCTTAACCACTTCAAATGGGAATGAGAATCCCTTTTCTGGGGTTTTATAGTACCTACTATCTTCATTACTTACTTTACACTTACCACTCACTGCGTTGCAAATTACTTTTCTTTTTCATTGTGCATATCTTTTCATCCCCAGGGGAATCCTAAACCCCTTGAAGGCATACTTTTGGGCCATTCATTCATTCAATATGTGTTTTATGGACAACCACCATATAGGACTTAATATTTGGTGCCATAGGGAACACAAAAAATGATTTTTTTTAAAAAGTCATTCTGGATCTATATTATCATTTTAGAATTTGATTTATAATGCATTGACATAACAAGTCCTCTGAGTCCTTTAAAACTATAGAGGAATTCATTTCAATGATCAACCATACCATAATACTTCAATTCATTACAAGGGTGGCATTATGTAAATGAATGGATATATTAAATGTTATTCTTCGCTTACCTTTCCACATTGATTGGCCGTTGCTTATCCAAGCAGCAAATACCTTCCCCCCACTACATTGTAAATAGACGCAGACAAATTGTGATCATTTCTAAAATTACTCAGTCATGTTACCTTACCAATTAAGTCATGCTTTAAGATTAAAAGTCTTTGAGGAGGGTATGACAACCTAGATAAGGACAGCCTGGTAATTCTGCACAATATTCTGCACGCCCATGAACCGTGCACATGCATTCGGCACTGAGAGCTGAGAAAAAGGAAATGGGTTCACACTGAAGTGTAGCAGAAAAAGTAGATTTAAACTGCTGGTGAAGGAATCTTGGTTAAATATATGGAAGATCTTATTAGAAATGAATTAACCTTAAAATGGCTTAAGCCCTCTTTTACCCCTAGAAAATATTAGGTATGTTACAGGAAGTGCAGATACTACAAAACCAGAAGATAAAATAAATAGCCTCTGGATAGGTCCTCACCACCCTTCAAAGTCTAAATCCCAAGGCTTAGGCTATTTTTGGTTTCCTTTCAGAACTGAGCCTATACAATGAAAGCAAAAGCAGCTCTTTATTTCTTTTTTCCTTTTTTCTCTGGCTACTCCAAGATCTGTTTTTGCCACAACTTCATAAGTATTTCAATTACTTGTTCCCTCAACAATCCTGCAGCGAAGCGCTGCCCCCACCCTCCTTTTTATAGATGAAGATATTGAGGTTAAGTGATTTTCTCAGGGTTACAAAGAGACCTAGCAGCAATGAAGGAATGAGAACTCGCAGTTCAACCTTCTGGTGGATGAATAGATTGAGTTTCTGAGCAGCTGCTATTATATTGCAAAGAGGCCACGTAGATGCCTGGCTGAATGTGCAAAGAGACCGGGTCCAGGAAATGAAAGGGAGGCCGCGAGGACAGCTTTTTCCTTCTTATTAATGACACAGTCAATTGTTTAAAGTTGGAAAGAAAGGCCCTTTAGAGAAAGAGCTTTTTAAAAAGAGGACAAACAGCAGGGCACTCCATTTGGGACCCTGCCTCAATGAGACCCTTGTTGTCTGTCTTCTTGCAGACGGCGCTGCTGAGGAAGCTGGGCTGCAGGTCGGAGACATGGTGCTGGCTGTCAATGGCACCGAGGTCACCAGTGCGGAGCACGCAGAAGCCGTGCACCTTGCGAGGAAAGGTAGGTAGAGCCACAGAGTCTACAGTTAATCTGAGGAAGCACAGAGCCGCACTTCACCAGGGAGTTCCAACAGGTGGAAGAGGCAACGTAATCTTTTCATATGAATAAAATCACATTTCTGCCCATGCTCCTTCTGTAGCAATAGCCAGCCACAATAGTGAAACTAGACAATGGCAATAAGTCAAATGTGCTCTATTTATTTCCACATATTCAACATATTTCCTTAAATTCCCTCCCTCTATTGTCTCTTTCTTCCTTTTTTCTTACCTTCCATCAGTTGTTAGAGTTAAGAGACTCCGGGTTTAAATTAAAGAGAGAGAGAGAGAAATGAAGAAATTACAACTTAAAGTTTTTACAGATTCTCCTAGAGCCACTTGAAGCCTGCCCTTAAAGCAATTCTGACACGGATGGAACCAGAGGACAGTAACACATGCCCCGCACCCTGTATCCACTCACATTAAACTCCATGGGAAGGCTAATACCATCTTCCTCTCTGCGAACCAAGTTACTTCCTTTGGTGTGAAGTTACAAATCCTTACCTCCACACAGACCTAAAAGTGCGCAGCTGGCAAATGCTTTATTCCATCACCGGCTTCTTTGGTGACGTGTCCTATGCCTGGCTCCCAAAAGGCTGTATGCATACCTCCCCGCCCCTGGAGTATATTATCAGGCAGCGATATTAAAATGTGAGCATTTGAGATAGGCCACAGGTGCCACTTGCTGAGCTGTATCACTTGCCCTTTTTCATGATGCCATTATGCCTGAGGGTTAGCAACAGCAAGAGACTTCTCTAGGGCAGAAAATCACTAACAAATGTTGCCTCCTGATAAGCTATTCTACCTTTTTAAAGAAAAGAATTTAGCTTAGCATTTGGCTACCTCCGAAGGAGTTGTTATGTACTAGGTGCACCAGGAACCCAAGGACACGATCAGGTCACATGTGCACAACTACTTGTGAGTCCTACATGTGCAGATGAGGAATCAAGATAACATGGTAATGACTGTACGAATGAATTGGTAGCATCCCATACAATACGGGAAGTTTATCCCATTGCTTTTGGATTTACCTGTTCCTAGGTTCTTTGTCACAAATGATTATTTTTCCAATTTTCTCAGTTAAATAAAACCTGATTTTAGTAACACTTACACTTGTAGGACTTATTTTATTTCCCCCCAAGAAGTTTGATGTTCTTGATAATTCTGAACCATTCAGCCTCGCTACATCAGTTAATGGAACACCTCTAAAACTTGAATGGAAGGTTTTCAGATTTCTAAAAGATGACGAGCTGACACTGAAACCGAGAGGAGAGCTAAATCTAACACCCTCGCTTGTGCTGTGCCTGGCAGCCAGTTGTAGGCTGGGTTTCCCTGCTGCTGTATTCTGGCTTCCACCCTACCTTGGTCTCCCTTCCCCAAGAACACACTCAGCCTCCCTGTGTCTCCACTCCTCAAACCCAACAGTGGAGATGCTTCAGAAGCAGAAAGGCAAATTGTAGATCTGATGTTCTAAAGTGAGGACAGTAAGAAACTTTTGAGAAGACAATGTCATTGTGGATTTTCGGAGGAGTGGGATCTACAGCCAGGAGCAGAAGAGGGCTGAACGCCTCATGTAGGGCACAGCTGGGGGACCCTTTCTTAGTGTTTTCCTCCCCTCTGGCCCCCAGTGGTCAATCCCCTACCACTGAAAGCCAGACAAACAGAAGCACCTGCTATGGGCAGACAGTGGAAACATAAGGTGGCGCATCAGCCCAGCCGGATTAGGGAGATGGTTATTCCTTTCTCAGACTCCACCTCCCACACATCTCTAAGACTAACTGAGAAATAAAAAGAAAAAATGCAAATAAACAAAATAAAATAGAAGCAATAGAAAAATAGTTTTAAAAACAATTAAATACTACTTTGAACTATGTAAGAATAAATCTGAAAACTAGATAGATAAAAATATTTTCCAAAAACATTCATGGTGCCAAAGTAAGTGCAAGAATAGATAGAAAATTGGTACAGACTATAATACATTTCCATACTACTCCATCCACCATAAAAAAAGCCCAAAATACCAGTCACTTTTATAGGTGAAATTTATTTAACTTTCAAAGAACAAGTAATTCCTATTCTATAGAGTTTTTCCAGAAACAGGGAAACAGAGAATGCTTCTTGGCTCGTTTTATAAGATTATTATAACTTTGATTCCAGAACCAGATAAATATATGATAAAAAATAAAATAATATACCCATTTTACTTATGAAGTGTAAGAACAAAGAGTAGATATCTGAATCAAGCTGTTTATTCAAATTATACATAATACATCATAATCAAGTCACGTTTAAAGTAAAGATGGCTTATCATAAGAAAATATTTTAACACAATTCATTGCATTAATGGACTAAAGAAAAAACATCACATGACTATCTCAATAGAATAAAAAAAATCATGTAATAAAGTTCAGCAAATTTATTTAAAATTCTCTAAACAATAGGAACAGAAGTTTCTTTTCATAACTTGATAAAAGGAGTCTACCAAAAATCTAACCATGAAAAGAAAAAGTATATGAAAAGAATGTACACAACAACAAAACATTTAATAGAAAAATTTTGGACATATTTTTTTTGAGATTGAGAAGAATAATGCCAATTTTAGCAACCTCTGTTTATCTAATATCAAAGGTCCTGACTTATCCAATAATACAAAAAAGAAAAAAAAAAGGTGTATTGAAGGAAAGAAATAAAATCATTATTATTTGCAGATTGTATAATTATAACAAAATCAATAGACTAATGCTTAGAACGAATTAGGGAAATATTGACCAAACCAAGATCTCCTTATAAAAATCAGTAGTGTTCACCTACACCAGTAATAACCAAAAAGAAAAAAAAAGGACACGAAGATATGATTTAAAATAGAAAAAAAACTACAAGGACTTTGTTAAAAAAAATATGTACTACTTGACCAAAATACATAAAAGAAGACATAAGTATCTGGAGAGGTATAGTTATCTTTATAGGTGAAAAAACATTGTAAAGACATTGATTCTCCCCAAATTAATAAAATGAATAATTACATTTTATTAAACCTATTTGAGTAGCTTGTCAAAGTTATCCTCAAATATATGCAAAAGAATACTTGTCTACAAATAATCACATCATTTATGAATGGGGCAAGCAATGGCGAAGAAACATTTTATACAAGATATTGAGGTACATTATAAAACCATAATAATAATAAATAAAAAGTGGTACTGTCACATAAAAACACAAGTGGGATAGAATGGGTTAGAAAACTTAGAAACACACTAAAACAAAGTAAATATTTATTAAAACTTGATCTATGATAAATGTATCATCACAAAACAATGAGGAAAGGCCAATTTTTTTTAGTACATCATTTTTATACAAAACTATAAGTATGCTACCTTATACTTTATATCACATACAAAGGTGGACAATAAAAGAAATTGTGGGAGCCCTAATCGGTTTGGCTCAGCGAATAGAGCATCGGCCTACGAACTCAAGGGTCCCAGGTTCGATTCCAGTCAAGGGCATGTACCTTGGTTGCGGGCACATCCCCAGTGGGGAGTGTGCAGGAGGCAGCTGATCGATGTGTCTCTCTCACCAATGTTTCTAACTCTCTATCCCTCTCCCTTCCTCTCTGTAAAAAATCAATAAAATACATTTTTTTAAAAAAGAAAGAAAGAAATTGTAGGAGAAAAACTTTGTTAGTGGTCAAAGAAATGCAAATTAACAAGATGACATTTTAGATCCACCAGCTTAGAGGAGGAAATTATAAATGATATGATAGCCAACTTTGGTAAGGATATGAAGAAATGAGAACCCTCATGCACTCTTGTTAGGCTATAGGCATTTCAGAGAGCAATCTGGCAACATCTAGTAAAGTACCTTATCAATCTTTTGCACTAGATTGCACTTCTGGGTTTAAGCCCAAAGAAACTGCTGAGAGGACAAATACAAGGACATTCAATGCAATGTTCTGTGTGGTAGAGAATATTTAGAGGAAGTCTGGTTAACCAATGGATACGTAACATACTTGCATTTCTATGCCACACTTTGAAACAATAAAAGAGATGAGCATTTAGCATCATGGATAGATAGATCCTTTAAAAATGGTTTTGAGTAGAGAGAGAGAGAGTAATAGAGTGAGATATTAGCACAATATCATTTATGTAAAATAAAATGACATACACAAAAGAGTGTGCCTTACAGTCCTATGAGTGCCTATTGTGAGGAGCAGAATGTTGGAAGAAGGTTAGGAACAGAGGGAGGCAATAAAGTAAAATAATACAAAACAAAAGGGAGCTTCATTCCAAAGACAATTGTATGCAACAACCTGAGTGTCATGATGGGCTGGGCGGTCTCCACCCAAGTTCAGGAGTGACAGATGAACACCTCCTGAGCAGGGACCCACCCATACACAATTTTACCTCCACCAACATTCTAAAATGTATAGGCAGTAATGGTGAAGGAAGGCAAAAACAAAAGCAAAACTGGATTATTGAGATGCAGTGGGTCTGTGAGAAGAAACTAAAAAGAGGAAAAGAAAAGGGAAAAAAAATAATAGGAATAAGTTAGTTTTATGTAGTGCTTTACATGTTTGATTTTATTAGCAAGCCTAGAAACTGGTCAGGGTGTCTCTGGAACATAAAATTTGAGGCAAGATTTTGGGTGTCCTCTCTGTGAGAAGAAAGTCACCAACTTATCTGTAAAAAGCAATGATCATAAAACAACTGATAGAGCCTTTTGTTTAACTCATCTGATGTATACAGATCTTGAAATATATATTTAAGCATCAATTAAGAGCTTATTTAAAAATCAAAAATAAAAATCCAAATGTTTCTGCTTGCCTGTTGTATGTGTTTGCCTAGACTTCTTAAGAGTCTAACTGATATCATTTTGGCCACTATATATTTCTGTACCGTTTCATTCCCATGCATTTGAAATGTTGGTAAAATCCTATTGTATTACTGGTTGCTACTTTGCTTATTTAGACTTTTAAACATTAAGTCACTTTTCTCAAAACATTAAATCCTGTATCTAACAGCACGTGAGACCCACCAGAGACACTCTTTTACGTACAGAGTTTCTGGTGGCCTGCACATTTGTAGTTTTGATCAGCTCTCCCTGGTGGCTCTTTCCCAGCCAGCTCAGCATCAGTACACAGCCCGGCATTGCAGAGGCATGGCCAGAAGGTGACAGCCATAGACGAGGAGTCTATTTTGTTAGCTTCCCATGCAGGTGTTACCATATTTCCCTAGACTTGCATTAGAAAGGGGTCCACCGTCTGTTATAAGGTCAATTTTTCAATAATTCTATTGAATAATTCTATTCAGTAATAACCATAGGATAATATAGTAACATATTATATATTACAGACAATCATACTATAAAATAAAAGCATTTGAATAATAATTCTATTTAAAAATGCTACTAATCACACCCACTTGTGCAAATTACCTTAATTCTGCCGCTGGGAAACCCAAAACAGATTTGAGAAAGCATTCAGTGTCACACCGGGAGTGACCATAGTTCCATGTGGATCTTTACCTAATTAAGTCCCTCATATGCTCTAGTTTGGGTTTTATAGAGCTGGTTACTTGAAGACTCACATGGAAGATCTAATGATCAAGGGGCAATGCTGGAAAGAAGAAAAGGAGAGGAAAACAATAAAGCTTCATCGCCCTGGAAGCCCTTTGCTTCTGTGGGGGCTCCTGGTCTCCCTGTGTGCAGGCTTCCCTGAAAACAGGCAGGGGTGCCATGGAGCAGGGCCTTGGCAGCTGCACCCAGCGCCGCCCACCGAGCAGCCCTGAGGGACGGGGAGGTGCCTGTCTTGCAGCTCTCTCTCCTGCGCCTGCGGGGTGCTGGAGTTTGTCTGACAACAGAGGTGCGACTCTGACACGGTTGAAGATTGGTGGCATAATGGGAAGACAGTGATGCAAGGAGCAAGTGTGAATTAAAAAAAGAAGTCACTTTTCTCTCTCCTGTAGCTGTAAATAACATCACCCACAATTCCTCACTTCCAAAATTCTAGGCCCAAGTGCTACGGCAGTGCTGGCGAACCTTTTGAGCTCGGCGTGTCAGCATTTTGAAAAACCCTAACTTAACTCTGGTGCCGTGTCACATATAGAAATTTTTTGATATTTGCAACCATAGTAAAACAAAGACTTATATTTTTGATATTTATTTTTTATATTTAAATGCCATTTAACAAAGAAAAATCAACCAAAAAAATGAGTTTGCGTGTCACCTCTGACACGCGTGTCATAGGTTCGCCATCACTGTGCTAGGGCATGAGAGTTTGCTAGAGACTTTTTCTTTTTAAGGACATCATCACCAAAGAGCTGTATTTGTTAAAGACATGATTTTCAAACTCTCCTCCCATGAATAGTTCCCTTGACTATTGCACCTCAAGCCATTCATCTTCCTGTATCCTTCCTCCCACCCACCCCCACACAGCAAGCAAGGTTTCTGGGATGTCTAATAGAAGGCAATGGGTATGTGTGTTCTTTCTCCAGGGTGGAGAGATACTTAGAGAAAGAAGTAACCCATGGAAAAACTAATGATTTTGTGGTTGCAAAATATTGGGGCTGAAAATGAAAGCATGCAGGGGAAACTAAATCATAGTCAAGGAAAGGAAGAAGCATGGTGGTTGGTAATAAAGCTCTGTTTATGAGCAGAGCCTCTCAGCAACTGAGAGAAGCCTGGGGGGACTTGCTACTCAAACTGTGGTCTGACACCACCTGAGAGCGTGTTACAAGTGCGTAATCGCAGGCCTCATCCCAGACCTGAATGAGGACATGCACTGCAACAGACCCACCAGGTAATCTGCAGCTGCATTTAGCCTGAGAAGCCCTCAGCTGGGACATTTAATATTTTAGTGTCCCAGTAAATTAATAGATAAATAATAATAAATCCAGGAGGTTTTATTTGTTTGTACTTTACATTGAGTTTACACACACACACACACACACACACACACACACACACACACACACACTACAGTAACTACATAAATCATCTAATTTGGAGAGGACATCTAAAATCTAAAATCTCTGTGAATGCCTCGGTCCCCTGCCCCTGATGGAATCTGCAGAGGATAGCACCACCATCACCCAGCAGCTGTTTGGAACTCAACAGCTCCCCATGCGTCAGGATCACGTCCTAACTCTGAACGTGAAAAACGGTATAGATGGCACCTTGCTGCAGTAGGACCATTTGCATCCTTGCTCCGAGAGAGTGTTTTTGGTGCACCGAGTCGTGTTGATGGCTGGCTGAAGCTCAAGCTTAGCCCGATCAGCATCAGGGAACCCCACATGCAGTCTGTGTAAGCAAGAGGAACATGACCTCCAGGGCCACCCACGGCAGCAGCACATAAATAAATGGGCAGATGTGTCGACGAGGCACATTAGTCCAGGAGTGCAGCTCTTTGGGGACTAAAGTCCAAAGACAAAGACATTTGTAGTTGCCGGTCAACCTGGAGCATTTCTGCTAATTTTTCTGGATGTGTTTTTGACAGGAGCTTAAGGGCAGCTCAATAAATTAAAATGTATTTACATGGCAATGAAGAATTATCTTGACACACAGAGTTATTTAATTACCGAAGTGCTTTGCGTGCTGCTAAAGTTAAGACTGTGTCAGCCTTTCTGGAACAAACCTTTATTTTCAGGGCCGTATGGCTCAGCCAGGAATGATCCCCGGGGTTGGAGCTTGTCATTTGTATAAGAGGAGTCTCCTCACTGACCCCCATTTCCATAAACAGCTCTAAACAGATCAGTAATCTCAATGTCAGACATCATGATGAAGTCAGCACGGCCAAGGCCAACTGTCCCCCTTCCGGGACGTGGCCTGCCTCTCAGAGGAATTGTAAATGAAGCCATCCCCCATTTGCAGTCTTCAAAACATGTCAGGGTTGCTGTCTGTCTGAATGACATTCGGAGAATTTTCTTGAGGCATCAAGAGGTGGGCGTACGTTGCAAGTCTGTGTCCACGCTGGCAGCATCAAAGCAGTTGTAAACAGTGATCTCATATTACCAGGGACAATTTCCCCTCAGCTACGGACCACCCTGATCCTATTGGAAAGGAGGCCCAGGCTGGAAGGAAGGCACTCTGAGAAGTCGAGGACAAGCACCTGGAAGCTCAGGGTCCAATCCTCAGCACTAAGTTTGGTAGAATTTCTGTCTACTTCCAAGTTCAAAGGTTTGTCATTGATCTCGATCAGAGATAATACTGGTGACAGGCATATTAGCAGTGGTTTAGATCCTCCCTTTAACTAGCTCAGGTCAAGGAGGCTCATTGAGTAAAAGTGAGATAGGAAAGCCAAACATTACCTATCTTCCTTCTTAGGATGCAAATCAAAATACATTAAAGATTTTGCTTGTCGTTGTTACAGACAGTCAGAAGGAACAGACTTGAGTGATTCATGATCTGACCCAACTAGGCTGATGGTTGAATAGAGAGAGTTCTGCACCAGAAGTCAGGAAACCTGGGTCTCCCATCTGATTCAACCCCTTGTGAGCAGTGGGGACTCACAAAAGTCACTTTACCTCCCCAGCTTTCATTTTCCTCATCAACGTGAAGGGCTGAATTACTAAAGAACGCTGATTCATTCCAATTGTGGGATTCTATTTCATCTAATCCATTTGTGAAAACGATAATTTCTTTTTCATCCATTTTCCCCCGTGAAAAGCAGCAATCCTTCCAGCTGATTGAAAGATTCAGCCATTGCAAAGGCTAGATTAGCACCTCCCAAGAGGACAGAAGTTCTCTCACTGCTGACACAGCTGATTCTCATAGCCACTTGGCCTGGAGGTCAAACCCTCCCTGGAATTAGCTACAACAATCAAGATTTAACTATAAGACTGCGAACAAAGACCACTAGGGGGTGCACCAAGGAAGCATAACAAAATGCGGAGACAAAGAAACAGGACAAAATTGTCAATGGAAGATATAGAGTTCAGAACCACACTTTTAAGGTCTCTCAAGAACTGTTTAGAAGCTGCCGATAAACTTAATGAGATCTACACGAAAACTAATAAGACCCTCGATCTTATATTGGGGAACCAACTAGAAATTAAGCATACACGGACTGAAATAACGAATATTATACAGACGCCCGACAGCAGACCAGAGGAGTGCAAGAATCAAGTCAATGATTTGAAATGCGAGGAAGCAAAAAACATCCAACCGGAAAAGCAAAATGAAAAAAGAATCCAAAAATGCGAGGATAGTGTAAGGAGCCTCTGGGACAGCTTCAAGCATACCAACATCAGAATTATAGGGGTGCCAGAAGATGAGAGAGAGCAAGATATTGAAAACCTATTTGAAGAAATAATGACAGAAAACTTCCCCCACCTGGTGAAAGAAATGGACTTACAGGTCCAAGAAGCACGGAGAACCCCAAACAAAAGGAATCCAAAGAGGACCACACCAAGACACATCATAATTAAAATGCCAAGAGCAAAAGATAAAGAGAGAATCTTAAAAACAGCAAGAGAAAGAAACTCAGTTACCTACAAGGGAATACCCATACGACTGTCAGCTGATTTCTCAACAGAAACTTTGCAGGCCAGAAGGGAGTGGCAAGAAATATTCAAAGTGATGAATACCAAGAACCTACAACCAAGATTACTTTATCCAGCAAAGCTATCATTCAGAGTTGAAGGTCAGATAAAGAGCTTCACAGATAAGGAAAAGCTAAAGGAGTTCATCACCACCAAACCAGGATTATATGAAATGCTGAAAGGTATCCTTTAAGAAGAGGAAGAGGAAGAAAAAGGTAAAGATACAAATTATGAACAACAAATATGCATCTATCAATAAGTGAATCTAAGAATCAAGTGAATAAATAATCTGATGAACAGAATGAACTGTTGATTATAATAGAATCAGGGACATAGAAAGGGAATGGACTGACTATTCTTGGGGGGGATAGGGGCGTGGGAGATGTGGGAAGAGACTGGACAAAAATCGTGCACCTATGGATGAGGACAGTGGGTGGGGAGTGAGGGCGGAGGGTGGGGCGGGAACTGGGAGGAGGGGAGTTATGGGGGGCGGGGGAAGAGGAACAAATGTAATAATCTGAACAATAAAGATTTAATTAAAAAAAAAAAAAAAGAAAGATTCAGCCATTGAACTCTCCCAAATTCATTCCCCTAGGCCCAGACATCTTGACTCTGGTGGTGGGATCTGACATCAGCCGCTGTCCCAATACCCCTCGCCCCACCTGCCGCGGCTACCTACATAAGAGGACTCACTCTGGCTTCGTGAAGGGTTGGAGGAAGAGGTGGTTTGTGCTGAAGCATGACGGCTGCCTCCACTATCACAGACATAAGAAGGTAAATTGAGGGCAGGTGTAAGGGTTGGCATGGTTGAGCTCAAGCAACCCTTGGAAGTGCGGTCAGTCCATTACCAATGCATTGTCTTGCGCGGTGGTAGGATTCTGGAAACCATGTTCTGTTCTGCGACTTCCAAAACTTCTTCAGAGGTGCAGAGCATTGTAATTTATTTTCTCTGCTGCTGCCTAAATCGAGGTTGGCATACGTTTCTATCTCATTTATTCCTATTTTCAGTTCCTCTGTGAGTACTTCCTTATCAAGCCAAGAAAATAAGAACCAAACTGCATACTTAGTGCCTTAGAGAAATCAAGGTGGGCTAAGGCAAAGCGCAGCCAACATCCCACTAGACGGCGTGCCTGGGCACTGTTCCCCAGGAAGCTGATCCCCCGAGAAAGCCGCCTGGAATACCTTGTTTCGTTCCCCAGATTTCGTTAGCGCAGTGATTTCTAACTATAGGTGAAGGTTGGAATCATCTGGGGAATGTTCTCCAATGATGCAGAGCCAGTCCCCCTCCCAGATGTTTCTCATTCTGTCAGTTAAGGATGTAGCCTGGGCCTGTTGGTCTGGGGAAAGCACTTCAGGTGATTCTAGAGAGCAATTCTGAAGAACGACCTGCAGGCTGTCTTGTCAGCAGACATATTTTCTTAGCCCTATGCAGTACGGTGTTTAATGATTTTAATCTGATGCAAACGTAAAATTCAGAGACTTCATATAGAAATCCCAGTTTCCAAATTTGCCTGAAAAATTCCTTAACGACATTTGGTGGAAGCTAAATAGCATCCCCCTCTCCTAGGGAGCGCGGGAACTGTCCATTTCAATAAGGGCCACACTTCCTGTGTCTCCCGCCCTGCTGGCCTCACTCCAGACCACATTTTCAACCCTTAACAAGTGTTAGAAACATGAGTTTGGGTTGTTTACCTTTTTATGACACAATCTTATTATTTCTGCCTTTATCCACTGCCCTAGTTTGTTCATTTTAAGCTTTTTTTATTTTATATATATATATATATACACACATATATGTATATATATACACACATATATGTGTATATATATACACGTATATGTATATGTACACATATATGTATATGTATATCCCATGTTCAAAGGCTGTTAAATCGCGTTGTTTACGCATATCTTCAGAAAAAAATCACTTCTACTGTTGTGGTAAACAATCTGCTTCCCTATTTATAATGGTCTGGCCCTCTAGCAACTTCAGCATGAAATTATAGCTAATTTGCCTACAGCCATCAGGTGGTCATAATAATCTGGCCACTCAGTGTATACGTATGTATGTATGTATGTATATATATATATTTTTTTTTGGATGACCTTAATTCTTTCTAGAACAAAGAATCTATCTACATAAAAGGCTAATATGCTAAGTGTCCTTCCCACTTTCCGACCAGTTGCTATGACATGCACTGACCACCAGGGGGAAGACACTCGATACAGGAGCTGCCATGACATGCACAGAGAAACAGCACCGTGTCCACAAAGCAACACTCGGCTTCCCCCAAGTGGGACACGGGTTCCATCACCACCCTGGAGTGACAGCCCACCAAATCACAGCCAACGCTGCCAAAACCCTATGGCGTAAAATGCAGCCCACAGCCCAGCCCAGCCCAAAAATGACGGCTGTGGGCTCCAGGTAATGATGTCGTGTAGCAATGCCTGGCTTCACCTCCCTAGTGATGACTAGACCCCTTGCAGTTTCTTCAGCCCTGGAACACAGGTGGAAACATTTTACACTTTAACCAAATGTCTGTGAAGCATTTTCCAGTGCCTCATCTCATTTGATCTTCACAGAAGGCCTGGAATAGGTAGATAGGAGACTCAGTGGAATCCTATTTGCTTTTCATTAGCCAGAAAACAGAGATTCAGAAAGTTTAGAAACTTGACCCGACTGAAAAGAAGAAGGAAATGGTGGACCTTGGAAATGACTTCAGGTTTTCTCACTGCACAGAATATAGTCAAACACTGCTGCAGTTAAATATTTTACCCTTTGTTCTCCCTGCGTGATCTACAATAATAACCTGGTTTGTGTTGATATTTACTGCTGTGTTGCTGACAATTACCTGAAAGAGAAGTTGGGGTGCTTCACTGGGCTGGAAAAAGTTTAGCTAAATCAGAAAGCAGGTCTAACTAAGCAAGTTTATTTTATATCTATAGAAGGCTAAGTTGACTCGCACATGTGAGATACATATAAAGCTCTCGCTGGCGCCAATTGCACACGTGTATTTCGATCTGTCATTGTCAATCGTGAATTTGGTTGACACTCCTATTATAGAAAAAGGGTGAATAATGATACTAAAATGTCTTCTAATTAATTTCCTTTCAATGTGCACAAATTCGTGCACCGGGCCACTAGTATATCAATAAAGAAATCAACACATATTTTAAAGTGAGGAGTAATTTTGCATATTGAATCCTTGTGAAGACTCTCTGTTCTGTGATTATTTCTCACTTATCTGTGACACAGACTAGGAGGTGTCTGCCTCTTGTGGCTATGTGAGCTGCACAGCTACTTTGGAAAAACTCTGTCTCCCTCCAGTGCAGGAAAATAAGATTCTCTGTAATCAGGATGAGAAATGATGGTTCAGCCTTGTTCTCTGTATTCTGAGTATTAGAGGGGAACAGACCAGAAGTGTCCAATCTGGGTGTGCTTCAGAAGCCCCTGAAGAGTTTTCCAAAGTGCACACGCATACCGTCTCCTTCTCCCTTACCTCCCGAGTGGGTCCTGGAAACTGGGTGTTCTTTCTTAAGCTTTCAAGGTAGTTAGGATAGACCTGATTTGTAACCTGGCCAAGTCCCACAACAAGGTTTATTTCCATCTATAGTCAGAAGAAAAAAACAGGAGGCAAAAGAAAAGCTTGCCAGTTTTTCTTCCATGGTTCTTTATCCTGAGATTTTGTTCTTTCTACCTCTTGGTGATAATTTTTGCTTTCTCTTATGAAATAGTGACAGCAGTAGATGCTGGCTTTTCTTTAATGGCCTTCCTCAGTAAAATAAATCCATAAAAGCAACCTTTTGTCAAGCACTCCATATTTTAAAATTCATGGTTCTTGAAAGTCAGAATGGTTCCTGGAGCCAGTGTTTTAGGCCTGGGTTTGCCAGGTGGCAATCACAGGACTGGTGCTGCCTGCAGATGTTATGTTTGGCTTGCACAATATTTTTATAAATTTTTAATTAAATGCATTCAGGTGCAGCACGTACTATCCAACTTGCCATAATCCTTACTACTCCTCATTACCCTACTCTGAGCCCAGTCATATAAACTACCCACTAGACCCTGTAGGGATTTGAGTATTTGAATACTGAGGGTAGAATTCATACGAAAAATTAGTTCTGTGGTTGTATAGTGGTAGGAATTAAAATAGATTTTTTTAACTGCTTCTAGTCCTCTTTGGAAAAGAAATGTGGATCTTACAGTAAGTTTGGACACAGCTAAGGAAAAACTATTTGAGTAACTGCAGTTGTGACCATCATTGCCACATAAGTTTTAATGTGGAGATGGTTAAATATAAAAACACAGCTTTATTTTGTTTATAAAGGGCCAAAATCAGATCCCTTGTGTGCTACAGATTCCAGAACACATTATGCCTGATCTTTAGAATAGATAGCAATGACTAACAGAATTAATGGGGCATAATAAGAACATAACAGAATAAATTAGCAGAAAACTAACTCAGCCATGCAGTATTTATTCATGCAACAAATATGTATTGAGTGCTTTTTATGAGCCAGGCATTACGCTAAGTACTGGGAACACACACACACACAATAACTGCGGATATTGTACCTGCCCTGTTTGTGCTTATACTTCCATAGGAGAGACTAATATTAAAAAGTGGATTCACAAATAAATATGCAATTATGACCCTGGCCAGGTGGCTCAGTTGGTTGGAACAATATCCCATATACCAAGGTGACAGTTTCAATTCCTGGCCAGAGCACATACCTAGGTTGTGAGTTCAATCCCCAGTCAGAGCCCATGCAGGAAACAACCAATCAGTGATTCTCTCTCATATAGATATTTTCTCCTCTCTCTCTCTCTTCTCTCTCTCTCTCTCTCTCTCTCTCTCTCTCTCTCTCTCTCTCTCCCTTCCTTTCTTTCTTTCTTTCTAAAATTAACAAAAACATATCCTAGGGTGAGGATTTAAAAAAATATGCAATTGTGGTTGGTCCATAAGTAAAATTACAAGGTAGGTGAAGAGAATTGTGGCAGTCTGGATCCAAGAGATACAATCCCATAGTGATTTAAACAAGTGAAGTTTAATATAGAATATTATTAAACTATGAGAAAAAAATAACTATAGGCTATAAGAAAACTGCATGGTACTAAGGGAGAGTCCCAGAGGAAGGACAAACAGAGAAAGGAAATCCCTCTCTAAGGTTGAGGATTCAGATCTCCTTGGGAAATGCAGTGCAACCCCTGGATGGCAGGGCCGCTCACTGGTTTGCTGGGTCAGAGCCAGTCTGCAGTCCCAGGGCAAAGAGGAGGCAACCCTTTGGGGCACGGGAGAGGCAGGGAATCGGAAGCTGGTAGCTGGGGCCTGAGTGTGTAAAGGGAGTGGGGATGCCGGTGTGGCAGGAGGCCTGCAGCACGAGGTGTCCTGTCGGGAAGGCCTTGTCTAGAAGGCAGTGATGTGGTCAGACAGACCTAGGGGAGAGAGGAAGCGAGCAGAGCTATCAGGCACTGGGGCTGGCAGGAGACCTGGAGCAGAGGACGGCCACCTGGGAAGGGTCACAGGAAGGCGATCACCAGGCCACACTGGGGCTGCAAGGTCTCCAGGGACAGCGTGTTCTTGGGTGCATAGCTGGGACAGAGCACCCCCAAATGTCCACACTCCCCACTACAGACCCACGCAGAGCACCTGGAAAGAGCAGGAGTGCCCCTTCCTCCTGAAATGTTCCTCTACCGCCCTCTACTGAGAAAGCGTAACACCATGTTTACTGCACAGGAGTTCCGTCCCTCATTGCAGAGCACACATCAGGGCTGAACTTGGAGCTGAGAAGCAGTAAGTGGATAACTGGCACGTGAGTAAAACAGAGGGTCTCTAGTATAAATTAAGAGAAGGAGTCGTATTTAATGAATTCCTTCTTGAGGATGTAGTATTTCAACTGAGGCCTGGAGTTTGAATAAACGTTAGCCAGACAGAAAGTTGGGATGCGCATTCTCCAGGCAGAAGAGATAGCATGTGTGAAGTCCCTGAACCGGAAAAAAAGCTTGGAAAGTGTAAGGAACTCGAGGAAGTCCCTTGTGGCTAGTTCAGAGTACAAGGGGGAGAGCAGGGAAGGCGGGGTCAGGCAACTCTGGACCCTGGGTCAGTGACAGGAGTTTTGTATGCTCTTCTAACTACAGTAAAGAGACTAAAACAGCGGTTCTCAACCTGTAAGTCGCGACCCCTTTGGCGGTGGAATGACCCTTTCACAGGGGTCGCCTAAGACCATCCTGCATATCAGATCTTTACATTACGATTCATAACAGTAGCAACATTACAGTTATGAAGTAGCAACGAAAATAATTTTATGGTTGGGTCACAACATGAGGAACTGTATTTAAAGGGCCAGAAGGTTGAGAACCACTACTCTAAAACATCTTAGGCAGGGAAGTGTTGTTTTTAAGGTGCAAGATACCAGTATAAGTATGAATGCTGTTGAGAGTAGAATCAAGCAGAGAGAGAAAAGTTAAAGGTACAGAAAAAGGGGGATACCTAATGGACACATAAGCCATCTATCCTAAAAGTTGGGTATGTAGTCCATAGGTACCAGCAGAGACACTAAACTTTATGAAGGATAAGACTGAATGTTCAACCAGATTAAAAACAAAAAGACACGTTCTCTGCACATTGTAGCAGAACAAGGCAGTTTTGTTTTGTTCTGTGAAGCTATGTATGCAAGAACCCACATGTGGGTGTGTGGGGGAGAACCAGGGGCTGGGAGACACTTCACACACTGGGCTTCACAGATGCTCAAAGAAGAAAGCAGTGTTATGCCTTCAATAACTGCCTCTATTCAGGGCTTCTGATGGTCACAGCATATTTCCGTGGCTGAGCTGGAGGAGGAGTCCAAGGGGCTGAACGGCACACAATAGTGTGAGAGTCTTCATTTTGAACAAAGAGTAAAATTTGAAGCATGAAATAAGATTAATTATTTTAGTCATGTGGTCTTGAACCCCTTTTCTAAGTGAGACCTGTTGATGTTTTCCTTTCTTTTATGAAAGGCAAGTGAATGATATGCCTTTCCCAAATGGCCAAGAAGCTAACAATTCACTTTTAAAAGCTGCAAAGCCCTGAAACCAAATGGAGGCTGAGTGAAGTAGAATAGAGTGTGGGCTTTGAAGGCCAACCCAGCTTTACAGACCCCAACCTTAGAATATAATGGTCCCCCGGACCCGCCGGGGATTCCTCTCAGGACACCCAATGAATGCCTGACACTGAGCGTAGTACCTAGCCCTAATCCACTTCTGCAATTCTGCCAGCAATGCAGCAGCAGCAGCAGCACAGGCAGCCTCTCCAATCATTTTTATGTTGTTTTTTCAGACCAGACCTAGTTTTGAGTCTGTGTAACCATCCCTTACTTAGTAAATGGCTTGGTGTCACTTGTTCCAGAGATCCCTTGCTGAAATCTCAGTGCTTTCTGGTGCAACACCTTGCCATCAATGAGAACACATTTTTGGTTCGTATCTTCCGCCCATAAATTGAATGCCTTTTCCATTTTAACTAAGCACTTAAAATGCACTGTGGCTGTAACATTTTGCAGCTTGAGGTGCAATAGCAAAACTAGCAGGAATTTCTTTTTTCATCTTCACAATTTCATGGCTGGAAGATTTATTCTTACCATAGATCTTAGCAACCTCACCATAAGATATTTTTCTTTCCTTATTAAGTTGAGAACTTTCACCTTTTCACTTAAAAGAATCACTTTTGTGGTTTCTCTTTGGCATGCCAAATTGCCAGTATCCCCACTCCTGTGTTTGGGCCATTATTAAATAGAATAAGGGTAATTTGAACACAAGCACATGATTCCACGACAGTCGATCTGATACGAGACAGCTACTAAGTGACTAACAGCCAGAAGTGTCTCCATTGCGGATAGGATAGATGGGCCGGACAGAGCAAGAAGGTAGGAGATCACTCTACTCAGAACAGAGCACCCCCAATTTCAGACTTATAAATTGCTTAATTCTGGAACTTTTATTTAATAGCTTCGGATCTCCGTTGACCACAGACAACTGAAACCGCAGAAAGGGAAACCATAGGTAAAGGGGAACTAGTGTAATTTTATACTCCGTCTTTAAGTAAACTAAGAGTTACCAGAAAATGGGTGACTCCTGGGACTTGCCCTCGAATTAACCCAAGGAGCCGAGGAAAACCCAGCCCACAGAATGGGTTTGAATGGGCAGTGTAAGGCATCAATGCAGTTGATTTCTGATGACACCTTATGGCCCTGCTTGTTACCGACACGAGCCCAGGTGACCATATGGAGGAGACAGAATGCTGGAGCTCAGGGGAGTGATCTGGCAAGAGCTGTGTTAATCATTTGCATATAGAGTTGGCACCATATGCCTTGAGGTCACCCAGGAAGAATGTTGATTACAAGAGAAGAGAGCTGAGGTCAGTCTTGAGGATGAGAACAGAGCCAGTCAGAAATCTGGTGCAGAGAAGAGGATCCGGCATTACCGGCTGAATAAGAACGGCCAATGAGACAGGAGGAAAACCGAGGGAGTCTTATGTTCTCATAAGACAGAGATGAATGTGTTTCAAAAAGGTGAGAGTGGTCAATGGTTGTCAAATGCTGCTGTGAAGTAATGGCCCACTGGATACAAGCCTCGTAGTGAGAGAGTGGACCTCCCTTGCTATGACTGGTCCTGTGTGGAACTTATTTTTTCCCATCTAAACGCATATTGTCTCAGCCATTCTGAGAGGGCAGGGGAAACTGCCTTGAATGCACAGTTTTGGGGACTAACTTTCTATCTTTCTTACCCCTTTCTAAGGCAACATCTTGGAAAGAGTTGTCTAACACTATCTTCCTCCACTTTCTTTCCTAATCCACTGCAATCAGGAGTCTACTTTCATTATATATGTGGCTGCTGAAATCACAATCATGCCAGATTATTCAGGAAGAGAGTGTAGGATGAGAAAAATGTTGGGCCACCAACATTTAATGGGACATGATATTATCTACCTGATAAGACTCAGGTGAATTGAAGTAGCACATATACACTAATAATATAATCAGGGTCAGCACGCAGTCTCAAATACTATTTTTTATCCCCTTGACCCACTTTACCCTTTTCTACGTAACCTGCCTGTGGTCACGCAGCTAGTCAGTGAGAACAGATTTAAACTCGCGTCTGCCTGGCTAAAAAGATCATGTTCTTTCTTTCCATTATGCCAAGCTTCCTCCCCAGTACTTCTGTGCCCACCGACAAGCCACCTGCCCCCGGGAACCCCAATCCCTGGCCCGTTTCCCAGGTTCACGCCTAGGAGCCTGAACTCACTCTGCTAATCTGCTTCTACTCCAGGAAGCGGCCTCCTCTGGATGCCCATCTCATTTGTCCTCACGTCCTCCCTGAGTCAGCCCCAGATCAAGATGCAGCACAAAAGAGAGGCGGACGTAAAAACTGAGTGAGCTCTGTGGGCACCGTTTACTGCATTTGCAGGAATGGGGTGGATGCATACCCCACCAGTGAAAGAGTGCTGCGGCACTCAGAAAGCAGGGAACCAGTCAGTGTGTGCATGTGTCAATATAATAGAGGATCTCCACGTTTCCAATAGTTCATTCCCAAGTCTCAATACCTCACTGGAGCCTTACTTTGTCATTTCAGAGATGCCCAGTAGGTGGAGCAGCTTACTCACAGATGGTTTTTCAGGGACGGCCAAGGATCGGATTTTGAGTCATACATTTCTTGTTGATTCAGGAGATTGAGAAACAATTGAGACCAACCTCCTCCTTTTCCACAATACAGAAATGAGGAGTAAAGATTACATAATTTACAACAGCATATCCAGCACGTAAACTAGCTGGCTGATGTTCACCTGAAATCCTGTTTATACGATCTAGGAATCTCCAACTTGGGATAACATTCCGTAAGAAGGCCACGTCAAGGCACCAAGCGGCGCATTCTGGGTTAGGAGGACGTACGGACACACAGTGATGTTGTCTGCTGTTAGGTGACCTCATTTCTTAGGATGATGCCCTGTTGGAGCTATTTGCCCGGTATTAATAAGTCCCAATTTTAAAAAAAGGACACTTTAGAAAGGGAAGAGTACACCCTTAGCCTTTTTTACTTTCTCCCACCACCTGCTGCTGTTTCCCCTACAACAAAATCCCACCTACAAAGGGCATGTTCAGTGTAAAGCAGAAGAAAGCCCATTTCCTGAGCTGGCTTCCTTCCTGGGTGGTCCCAGTACAGTACTTGGAATGCCCAGGGATAAAGGCGGGGCCATGTCCAATGTTAAGAGATATTCACATCCATTCAGTCACCGGCAAAACACTTATTGAAAACTGTCTATATGCCAGGAATAGAGCTGTAAAAAGAGTAGACAAAGCCAACAGCTCTCCTGGAATTGCACTTTACTGTGGGAAGAAACAGGAAAGCCACAAGATAATTCCGGATACTGATAAGTATTTAGAATTGTGAATGCCTGAGGGCGGGGTGGGGTTGAGAGATTATTTTCAAGGAATGGTCAAGGAAGCTTGTCTGAGAAGATAATATTTAAAACACAGATCTGGGAGAATGATTTTGGCAGGGGAAACAGCTAATACAAAGACCTGAGCAGGGAGTGTTAAGCTATTTTCAATTAGGACATTCTCCATAAGCATTAGTTCATCAGGTTGCGCTTTTATTTTTTAATCTGTAATTTTTTACTTTAAAAATCCATAACACATGGTAATATAACAGTTACTCAACGTGGGATGGGTTTGGTCACTGCGTTCTGAATATTTGAAATATTTTATTAAGAAAGATACTCTATTATAAACAGCTCCGATACTAGTCATGAGATGTCATGGATACCGTGTGGCTACAAGAGTGTTTGGGGACCATCACAGGGATGCTTAAATACAGCATGCTTTCCTCTAAAAACATAGAAAGTTACTTTTTATGGATGAATTGTGTTTCAATTTGCTACCTCCGGATGGGGAAGGTACCAAGTCCCATGGGTCTGAATTTAAAAGACGAAGCAGCTTTATGTTTCCTTCAGGGACCACGGTATCCAGGGTTTACACTTAGGTTTCAAAGCAAACAATTTCTTTCTAAGGAAAGGGGAAACATAAGAGAGCATTCTGTTGGAATATCTAAATTTAGCAAAGGAAACATGGGCAAAAAGCCCTGTAAAAGGATAACAATAATTTTAACTGAGCAACTTCATCCCAATAATTTCTAGACCGAAAACCTGTCAGTCACCTCAATGAAACCAAGGCCACTGAAATGTGCTTGGAAGGGCAGGCAGATCACTGGAGCAAGTTCTGACATATTCTTGAGAATTAAAAATGCACGGCGCACACACAGAGGAAGGGGGAAGAGGGCCAACACCCTAAAACTGTGGTTCTCAACCTTCCTAATGCCGCGACCCCTTAACACGGTTCCTCATGTTGTGGTGACCCCCAACCATAAAATTATTTTCGTTGCTACCTCATAACTGTAACTTTGCTACTGTTATGAATTATAATGTAAATATCTGATGTGCAGGATGTATATTCATGGTTACAAATTGAACATAATTAAAGCATAGTGATTAATCACAAAAACAATATGTAATTATATGTGTTTTCCGATGGTCTTAGGCGATCCCCTGTGAAAGGGTCGTTCGATCCCCAAAGGGGTCGCGACCCACAGGTTGAGAACCGCTGCCCTAAAATAACTTGTCTACCGATTTTTAGCTGCAAGTTTTTTAATCACAAAATCACTCACCTTCTATCCTGAAAGATGTGCTCGCCTCTCCTCTGGATGGGTGGCCCTGGCGCTGGCAGGACAGAGCACTGGTCACATAGCACTTGAACTTCATGCCCCAGGGACGGTGATGCTGGTGATGTGAGCTGCAGGTTCAGCGGGGAACCCCTGGGACGCAGGCCGAGAAGGCGGGCTTCCTTCTCCACCCCGGGCCTCGGGATGGCTTTGCCCATCTCGCGGGAGGGATCCTGGGAACCGCCCTCCTTCCACGCACCTGCACCTGAGGGTCCCATAACCCGAGTCTCCTCAAGCGGGCGAGGGCGCACCTGGGAACCATGGGGTTGGTCGGGCCTCCACTGTGGCTGAGCCACGCGGGGCTGAGGGCGCACCTGGGAACCTTGGGGTTGGGTGGGCCTCCGTTGTGGCTGAGCGCATTGAACTTCTGACGCTCCACTGCGGTGACGACAACTTCTAGGGACCCTGGAAGCCAGAGTCCGGGTTTAATTCTCCCGAGAAGTCGTCTTTTTCATCCTGAACTTCCACATATGCTTCATCTGGAGATGCTCCAGGACAAAGGGCGCCTTCGTCCGCTGAGGCGATTTTTCTGATGAAACTGGTCAAATTTCTCCTCGATTCCATCCTAACGATCTCTTGCAGAGCCTGGAGGCTATACCCGGCGCTGAAATAGCTTTGGCGAGTGACACTGGCTTCCTAAATATTCCAAGATGATTTCCTTGAAAAAGATCAGCTGTGGGCTCAGAGCGGCCTGGGCTCTTTGAACGTGGGGAGGAGTCACTGTGGGCGGCATCTTCCTGCTTTAACAGCTCGTTGGCCCAGGTTTTTGAAAGCCTCGTTCAGACTCAGTTTTTGTTTTTGCTGAAAGGTCTTCTTGGCCGGTGTTGTGTTTTTTTAAACTCTGGGGGTTACTAGGGCTTGCTGGACCCAAACCCGACTCCCACAGGAAATCAGCCCATCAGGATGTGTTTTGGTTTTTTGTGGGGTTTTTTGTTTGGTTGGATGGTTAGTAACATTTTTTAATCTGATCAAATGGTTACCAGTTGCTGTGAGGCACCTTATACTTTATTTTTTTTAATCTTTATTGTTGAAAGTACCACATATGTCCCCCTCCCCCCTCCCCCCGCATTGACCTCTCCCAACTCTCCCAGGGTCCCCACCCCAGGCCTTCACCACCCTATTGTCTGTGTCCATGGGTTATGCATACAAGCTCGTTGGTTGAGTTCTTCCCACCCACAAGGGTGCTTCTTAAGTGCTACTTGCTACCTGGTATAAAGAAAATACTGAAGGAGCAAAAGTTTAAATGAGGGAGGGGAAAGGGATGATCCTAAAACACAGCAGCTGTGTCTCCTTTTCCCAGCGGGGAGGTGGGAGGCCACTGAGTCCAGCTGTGTGGCAGTAGTTCATTAGGCTTTCTTCAAAGGTGCAGTATTATTTTTTCTCTGGAAGGTGTAATTTTGTGGGCAGTACTCTCCCTTAATCGCAAGCGCATTGAGCTCTCTCTCCCCTCGTCCTCTTCTGGGGACACGATGGGCAGAAAGTTCCATTCATGAGATTGTGGGTTGGGAGGAGGCGATTTCAACTCCTGTCCTGACCGCAATGAGAACACGGCAAGTGCATTTGGAATGGAGCTTGCTATCCATTCCTCACGTCTGCTGGTACCTTTGTATGCAATTTAGAAAACCATGGCCAAAAGGCAAGAATAATCTGGATGTCTTACTTACCCACCTCCCATCTGTAATTAGGTATTGAGGTGTGTTTTTTTAACTAACCCTTCCATTGACCTGAGCCCAATAAACAAAGGAGCAGGGTTATTTGGTTGCCTGATACATTTAATGCTTGGGGTTTTTTTAAGGTTTTATCATCAAAAACTTGAAGAGAAAGCCTATGCCTTCTTTCTTCCACATATTTTTCTGGTAGGCCACAATGCCCAATAGTAGCAACAGCAACAGCAGTTACTAGTACAGCCGCAGGGCCTTTGCAAAGATGTTTCTTTTTTCGGAAACCTAACAGCCTTTGCTTAAAGACTATTCAATCACTATTCACACTCTTCAAATGCTTTAACTGAAATGTCAGAGGCTGCATCCGGGTGGAAATTATTTTATGGCTCCATAATACATTATTTTTCTCTGCAATAGCCTTATCTCCTTATTCCAATAAAATATCTGCTAAATATCAGCAAAAGGGGAATCAGTCAATTAAAGTTTGTATATTTGTTCTTCACAAGCAATTCTCTAGGTCCAAGTCCAAGAATGGACAATTAAGGCCAATTATTCATGAAGTGAAGTGCCATTTGCATTTTTCCCTTCAGGATACATTTGTTATCGTCACTTACAGGGAGAGTATTTGCTTGCAGATCTGCCCTTTTACCGCAGAACCGAAGATAATGTTTCTATTTAAACTGAGTCATCCTTGTCCTAAATATTGCAGAGTGGCAAGGACTGCCACCTCCTGTTCCCTTGGGCCAAGCATGATGACAAGGCAAACTAGGCTATGGTCCCTACGTCTCTTTGCACTCACTGCCATTTTGTGTGGTGGTCAGATGTGTTTATCATATTGCGGAGAATTCTAATGCTGGATGAGTTGCATAAAATTCTATCCAAGAAATTTTAAAATAAAATGCTTGCAAATGAAGTGCCTGTTCAAGGTATGAAAAATGTGTTCTGAAAGCACTGAAGGAACATTTGCAACTTGAAACTTTTCATCAGAAATTGAGAGAACTCAAGGTCAGTTTAATATTAATTCTCCCCCAGCTCTTTCATCTAACAGATATCAAGTTGCATTTGAATCAGTAAAGAGATATGAATTTAGGTCAGATTAGCCTTCAAAGGATGAATTTCTTGAGAAATATTTTGTATCCATCTAGTTAGTCTTAAGTATCACAGGTTATTCTGAGGTAAAAATGACCAAAAACCTGCCTTTTTCATAGAAATGTAAATTCATTTCTGGTAAGTTGAAATTGCTTTTGAATAATTTATGGGGACAGAGAATTCATCAGGTCTGATAACATCAGCAGCCATGAGATTACCTTGTTCTGTAATGGGTGCTATGGGAACTGGAGAGCTGGAGTTGGTTAACATGAGACTTTCTATCCAGAATCTCATACTGGTTAAAGGCAAGCAACATTTCAGGAAAGTAAAGACTTGGTCAAAACGATGTAAGAAGGAACCTTAACAGAAAATTGCTTCACACTGAAATTGTTCTCTAGTCCTCCCTGCCTGATGCTGATATTCATTCCACTGCAGTTCCCAGTCAATATACTAGTTACTAGTACAAGGCCTCCTCTCTTAATAGCACCACCCTCTCCTCCCTTTCATTAGATGGGGTAAGGAAAACCTCCAATTCATTACTGATAAACTCCCTATTTCTCCTACTCAAATATTAAAATTCTTTCTCTCACTCTTTTAGACCTGCTGCTGAATCTAACTACCTTGAATCCCACCTGAAATTAAAAAATGTATAATCAGGGGACTCTCCCAAAAATCCATGTTTAGTCTTCTTGTTCATTCATTTAAAATGCTATATTGGTCATCTTTTGTGTGCAAAAGACACAGCTAATCATTAGTTTAGAAGCTACGTTGAATAAGACAAAGTTCCTATTTTTAGCATGGGTAGAATTTCTGCACATATAATGTGGGAAAGAAAATTCCAGATGGAAGCAACAGCCTGAGGAAAGTCTGGACTACAATGTGTTGGAACCCCCAAGTGGGCCAATTTGCATCACGGGGTACATGGAGAAGACCAATGGAGACTTTGATTATAAAGATAGAACAAAGCCAAATGCTAATTAACCTTAAATTCAGAATAAAAAGCTATACCCTATTTGGGAGGCAATGAAGAACCTCTGAATGGTTTTGAACCTCAGACGCATAACTGAAAGATAAAGGAAGTTTTTTCTATTTCATGAGCCTTCCTTGATACATCTTCAGAATGCCAGTTCTTCTGTAGCCAAGCATAATCTCAATCTCAATTTGTCCTTTTGTTTGTTTGTTTGTTTTTTTCTTAAAGAATTATTTCTATGCTAAATAAAATGCTGTACTCTTCCTGGATCTAGTTAGTTTGTTGTTGCTGCATTCCAGAAGCCAGCAACTTTTAAAGGTGAATGCCAAGTCTCCATCATTCACTTCCTTGTAAGCGGTAGCAGGAGATGAGAGAGGAATTTTCTTCTGGGAAATTAATGCTGCATAAAGCACGTGGACAAACCTATTGACTGTCCAATGACATGGAGAGAGAGGGCAGGAAGGAAATTGTTGACCAGAAAATAGACAAGAGGGCATTTTCGGATACAACAAGTGCACCAAACATGAGTTTCCTCTAGAAATGACTCTGACTGCTCCCACTGAGTGATCCTGTGTGTTAAGAATCTTGGCGCATGTGCATAAATTGATAACCTCTGTTACATAACTTCTCAAAGGGCATAGGCTTAGGCCTCACACTGAAAATGAAAGCACAGTAAATATTTTCTTTGCTGACATTGTGATGAAACTAGAATAATTTCAACAGATTTTGTTTTTGTGAAAGTTCCTTCCAATTTACCTCATTTCCTATGACTAAGAGATGGCACTGGTGACAGAGAAAAAATACTATGTATACTATACTGTACAACTTTGTGGAGGGTTCCATGTGGGGGTTTTTTTTTGTTGTTGTTAGGCTTTCTCCTCTTTTAACTTACATATTAAATGACAAGTGAAAATATAGTTTTCTAGAAGATTGTACACAGAATTTTCATCAGTAGTTTCTCCCATTATTGGAAGTAAATAAGATTTCAGTTGCTGTATTTGAACATCTGTAACTTGACATTTTCATAAGTAACCAAGGAACACAGGAATGTGAGGTTTGATCAGTAGATTGGAGCAGCAGATGCAAGGATGAGTGGTATCACAAAAGGTAGACTGAGAATTCAGAGACCAAAAGGGTCAAGGGATTAGAGTGGGCCATAGCATCTGCAAAGCAGAACTAAAGTGAAAAATGCTCACTGTCTGGCCACTGGGACATCATTGTTTCAATAAGGATAGCACCGGGGTGCTTTGCCTGAGCCCTGTGCCCAGGAAGACATGAAGGAGGATAAATGTCACAGAGAAGGTGAACAGTCATATAGTATTTTAACACAAATTATTAAAAGCGTACAAAGGATATGACATATTACATTTGGAAAAACATAAGATTATGAGAATTAGGGTGAACAGACCAATGGTGTTCCCTGGTGGTATTCAAAGAGTCCATGGCAAAAAAGGAAAAGAAAAAATTAGAGAACAATGTATAAGCTGTTCATAACGAAATTACTTCCATTTTAGTGGTTTGTCCTTTCTTCTGCAATTACATTCTTCTTAATTTTCTGATGTTAAATTGTTTTTTCTTTTCAAAATACAAGTAATAGATGGCAGTCTTTTCTTAAACAAAAAGAAAATTTTTAAGAATTGAAAAGTATATCCAATCTTCCCAACTTATGTTAATTTTCCACTTTTAGAATGGGTAGTTCAGACCAGTGATCCCTGAACCTACTTATTACATATATCTTTCCGAAAAATTTTAGCACACATCCCTAGCATATGGGACTTTATAAAGTACATTCATATGCTGCTCTATAATATATATTGGTATTATTAAACTTACACAAAAATATAAATTTAAAAGGATGAAATAAACATTAAAACTTTATTTATTAAAGATTCAAAAGACACTTTATGCTCTCTCTCATTTTAAAAATATTGTTGAGATTCCCTTATTTGATACATCTGATTTTTTTAAAATCTTAGTATAACACTTTGTGAGACAGGAATTCAGTTTATTTTCCCACGGAGTTTACTGGCTGCCATAACTTAACTGCACACTTTACAAAGACAGCAGAGATCCAAACGGAAAAGTGCCTTATTGGTTGTACTTCCTGAATTATGATATTCATTTTTCAGTCCCATCCACCAATTATGCAAAAGCTTTTCCTTTAAATTTGGCTAGTAAATTTCCATCTGCCCTGATGTCAGTCATTCATCCATGCAAACTAACTGGGCAGTGTTGCATTCTCCTATTTTTAACACATGGATTCAGAACATCTTATTTGGAGATTTTTAAAATTCCAAGTGCCTTAAATGTGGAGCTATGAGTTTTATAGGTGAAACCCACTGTTTGTGGCAACTAAATCATTACTAAGAACAGCATTCCCCAAATGCTTTTTTCATGAGTTTCTTTCAAAAGCAGTTCCTTTCTCATCCATTATTAAAATGTGACCTTTACCTTGAAGAGACAGATCAAGTCTGCTTATTTTTTTATATATATATCTGCTAGGTAACACACTACTGATAGCTACTTGTCATCGCCAAAAAGGTCAGCAAACCTAGCTCATGAGGGCTTTGTTTTGTTTGATTTTGTTTATAAACATAACCAGCAAACCTCTGTGTTGTGGAAAAGATTTTCATAGCCATTGCTTCATATCCTTAGAAAGGATTCTAAAGATATTTTTAAATATAAGGTAATATAATGTGTATTCCTCTTACCCATATGTTAATTTCACATTGCACTGTGCTGACACATAGCATGGCTGAGCAGTCAACACTTCCAAGTGTGGAACTCCTGCTCTGCCCTTGAGAGGTGGAGCCTTGGGCCAGGTCCCTAACTTGTAACTGCTGGAAATGCAGGCGACATGATGATGCCTGGGAGATACAGTCAATGTTTATAAAGCTTACTTTATTATCATGCTTGTAGATAAAAGTCTAAAAATAGAAGTGCTATTATTTTCTTCTTGCATCTCCATCTCTGAGGTGTACATACAATGAATACCAAGGCCTTAGTTGATTTGGATGTTGTGCTTTTTTATTTTTTGAATTGACTGTCAAAGATCAGTAATTTTAATGGAAAAGATTATTAATTAACATTTTCATCTGTCTCTATGGACATAATGGTATATTATATAAAGTGTGGTGTCCACGAATTCTTTAAGTTTTCCAAGAACAAGTTAAAAGTGTAAGGACATGAAGCCTAGAAAATTAACTCTGGATAAATTAAAATAAAGAATTCCTTTTTAATGAACAGTGTTAAAACAAATTCTTTAAAAAAAAAAATCTTTCTCTCCACATCTTTTCTAAAATATTAAACTGCCTGAGATGAAAGGAAATCTATATAACATGTGTTGGAGCCAGACTTTCCTGCTAATCTATGAACACACAGTTTCTGTGCCTGAGTTTTCACAATAAGAACCTAGGCACAGCCTTTCCTGGTTCCCTAATGATTACATTCTCCCTTCAACTAAAAGATGCATTTGATTTCTATTACTACCACCTTTATCAGGATCTTGTGATTATTACTCAAAGTGATCAACCAATAGAAATTAAACACAAACAGAAATTTAATTGAGGATTACTAAAAATTATAAATAGCCTGAAACAAATATCCAAGGAATAAAATAATGAAAACATTAGCTTTGACATTTTGTTATAATTATTTTTTCACTAAATTGTTAGTTTAAAATTAGCAGATTACAACAAAACACTATAAAAGGATAATCAAATGAAATTAGTATCATTGGGCCATATAAATTTACCGATAAATAACAAGTTGCCAGAAATATTAAACAATACTTTCATATTTGCAAAGGTATATATTCTTATGGTGACTATTGATTAAATAATTAACCTATTATATATAATATAACCTATTATATTCATTGTTACAAAGACAAATTTCAAAAGTACATTCAATGCTCATTATTCTCAGTATTAGATTCTATAAAGTAACTGCAAATGCTGAATTCATGAATACTGAACCACTTCTCCTAGGAGAAACACAAAGTTAGGTTCCTGCAGGCCTCTGATCACAGCATTTTCATCAGCTAATCAATCATCATCTTATTTTATATGTGTTCCTTTTTAAATGTACTTTAATATATTATTGATTGATTGACATTGGACTCACAGCTCTAGCATTATAACTCATGCTTGAACGAAGCTTATTTACATGCAGATATTTTCTCCATGAGGTACATCACAGTCTTCTTGCCCTTAGGAACACTAGCCAGCAATTCAACATTCTCTTTGGAGACCATTTTAAAAAGTGAAATTCCCAGCCCAAAAAAACATAAAAATACAAAGAACATGGCAATAAATAGACCAGGAGAAGGGCACTTGTTTACAAAATAAGAGCTGAAATGAGAAGAAAGAGCATTGCTTTGTTTGGCCTCAGCTGAGAACATGGGCATTAGACAACTCGATTTTTTTTGAAACTTTACATGTGTCCATGAATGACCATGAAAGTGCTACAAGTATTGATCTGGGGGTTACAAATAAATTTTAGCAAGCAGGTGGATTCACACATACAGAATCCATGAATAATGAGGACCATCTGTTCCTTATAAAACTTAAAATACTAAGTTAATGGAACAGGGAAGCAAAATATGAAAAATCATTCTTTTTTTATCGTCAAGTCTTATTTAAAAATGGGAGGAAAGTATTGTGGTGAAAATGACAAATGACTCTTTTAAGAGTTTTATTATGAACAAAATAAGACCCTGTTAAGCACTTAAACTTTTAATTACAACAAGCCACTAAGGTGGTTAACACTGTTATGCCCATTTACAGATGAGGAAACTGAGGCTTAGAAAAGAAAGCAGCCCTGACCACTGTGGCTCAGTTGGTTGAGCGTCATCCGATGCAGCAAAAGGTCACTGGTTTGATTCCCCAGCAGGGCACATGCCTGGGTTGCAGGCTCTATCCCCAGTAAAAAGTGTGCAGGAGGCAGACTATTTATGTTTCTCTTTCACATCGATGTTTCTCTCTTTCTGTCTCCCTCTCCCTTCCTCTCTCTCTAATAAATACATAAATAAATAAATAAATAAATAAATAATTTTTTTTTTAAAGAAAGAAAAGCATATTCCTCAAGCTCACCCAGCTATTAATTGGCTGAGCTAGTACTCAATGTAAGCTCAAAGGTCAGAGTGCTCCTACAACTCTAGGAAATATGGCTTTCCTAAATTTAATTCCAGGCTCTCATTTTGAAATCAGTTGATAAAGTTACTACAATGCCATTTTTTAGCTAGAATGTAGTTGCTTTTTTAAAAGTTTTTCCTTTGTTCATGTTCTTATAAACATTCTATCTAAATCATTCATCTTAACCATGCACAGTCATTCTGTTGACATTCTTGTAAACTCCGTGGAACATAAAAGAGCAAAATGTAACCTTTCAGGTAACACAATCCTGTTTTTCTTGTATTTGTTCAGGAATACACTCTTTTGTACACAAGCTTACAGTACTTTCCCAGAAAGGAGGAAATGTGTTCTTTCAGGAACACAGATGGTAAATACTTGTCGCACCTTAAAAATACTGCTAACTCTTCCTTATATTTTGTTATAAATAATAGGGAATGCTGTCATTTTGTTTAACAAGTTTCAGTTATTTCTCACTATACACAGAACAAAGTAAAACGCCTCAGCCTGGCCTCTAGAGTCCACAACATGAGTCCGACTATCTCCATAGCATTCCTCGATGCTTACTCTGCTCCATCCAACCCATTCAATTTGCTGCCACTTCAAACACCTTTTCCCTCCAACTCCTGGGTCATTCTTTACACCATTCCTTCTCCTTGTCTCTCTTACTTCCCAATACCTCTCGATGCAAAAATATGGCCCCCGCTATACCACCTCAGTGTCTCCGGGTCACAATTAGTTTATTCCACCTTCATAGCTCCTATATGTACTTGTCTTTAAGAAAGTGACTACACATCATAGGTGTCCAACATATGTTAGTCAAACTGAAACGAAAGAGCCATGAATATCTACGACATAGGCATATCTGTTAGGACATCTTTTACAAAGGACAGCTGAGAAATCATTGCTAATTCTTGTTGGGAAATGATTGAACTTTACATGGGGACAGACTAGCTCTGGGTATTTGGTAATTGATCAATAAATCAACACTTTAATATAGCTCTTTGTTTTTGTTAGCTTTCTCTACATCTTCCTTACTGCCTGACCTACCCATAGATTTTGGTCAATCCAAATCTTGGGCTAGTGAGATCTAGACCACATCAAGAACTCTCTTCTGATCTGTAAGAGAAGCCGAGATAAGTTTCATTTATTATGCTCTTGGGAACAACATACATGTGCCTACATCCTAGAAGTTAACTCGCAGCGTGAGAATGAAGAGTGACTAATAACACCTTTTCCATGAAGTGGGGAGAGGCTTCTGGATTATGCAAGAGGGTCCAATGTCATTACAAGGATTCCTATTAGAGGGAAGCAGGAGAGTCAGACTCAGTAAAGCAGATGTGACAAAAGAAGCAGAGATCACAATAGGGAGGGGCCACCAGGCTAGGAATACAAGCAGCCTCTAAAGCTGGGGAAGGTGAGGAAACCATTCTCCCCTACAACCTCTAAAAGGAAGGCAGCCCTGCCAACACCCTGATTTTAGCCCAGTAAACATGATTTCAGACTTGGGGCTTCCAGATCTATAAGAGAATACATTTATGTTACGTTAAGCCACTAAGTTTGTGGTAACTTACTACAGCAGCAATAGGAAACGAATACAATGCCATGGCTTCTGAGTGGAGAATGGCTTGGACGGGGATCAAAGGTAGAACTGGGAGGCCAGCTGAGATACTATTACAACAATCCAGACAACGTAGGTCTGTCCAAGCGGAATGGGAGCTGCACAGACCTGAGCTAAAGAGACAAACTGGTGATCTATTTTGGAGGTAAGGCTGACAGGACTGGCCAAATTCCCATAGCTCCTAAACCACTCTTTGTCTTGGCAGAAGCTGGAACCCCTAGGTACTATTTGGCACGCTAGAGTCATCAGTCTTAGAAAGTAAGTGCTGCTTTATTAGGTGACAGATTTGACAAATAAATAATTTACTCACCACCAGAAACATCCAGCCAATGAAAAAAAAAAAACCAGCTCACAGTCCGGACTAAACAAGTTTCAAGGCAAACTCTTGGGTTCTGTGCTGTCGTAAGGAATGGAAAAGCAAGGTCAGAGAGAGCAGCAGGCACAAAAGCGGATGCCTTCAAGGGGAAAACTGTGCTGTGGTCTAACCCCAGGCTCTGCAGAATTCCCTCTTTACAAGAAGAAAAGTTCTTTTCTCCACCATGGAAAAGAGAAGGGAAGTAATAGCCTTTTCACCCCAGTACTATTTGTCAGACCTCCAGTCCATGCCTCCTGCGGGCCAGGACCCCACCTGGCTGATTGCAGGGAGGCCTTCCTAGAGGCAAGAATCCAAGCTGCGGCCTCTGCCCACAGTGCTCTCGCTGCAGCCCAGGGC